>NC_091206.1:16561913-16591913 GCF_040958095.1 Procambarus clarkii | reverse complement strand
CGCCACTGGTAACGGGAGGTCGGAGGTCGGGTGAGACAGGACAGGAACAGCGGCCGTTGTGTCGGACAGGAGCAGGGGCCGTCGTGTCGGACAGGAGCAGGGTCCGTCGTGTCGGACAGGAGCAGGGTCCGTCGTGTCGGACAGGAGCAGGGGCCGTCGTGTCGGACAGGAGCAGGGGCCGTCGTGTCGGACAGGAGCAGGGGCCGTCGTGTCGGACAGGAGCAGGGGCCGTCGTGTCGGACAGGAGCAGGGGCCGTCGTGTCGGACAGGAGCAGGGGCCGTCGTGTCGGACAGGAGCAGGGGCCGTCGTGTCGGACAGGAGCAGGGGCCGTCGTGTCGGACAGGAGCAGGGGCCGTCGTGTCGGACAGGAGCAGGGTCCGTCGTGTCGGACAGGAGCAGGGGCCGTCGTGTCGGACAGGAGCAGGGGCCGTCGTGTCGGACAGGAGCAGGGTCCGTCGTGTCGGACAGGAGCAGGGGCCGTCGTGTCGGACAGGAGCAGAGTCCGTCGTGTCAATTCCTGTCGTGCTGATCTGGAGGTTATCGCGCCGTTCATTACCAGTTTTACAAGTGTTGGGATATCCTGGTGACTTGTTGATCTCTCACAGATTATGCTCTTTGTTCTTGGTGGGGAGCGTAGACTGTAGAATTTTTGGCTGGGGTTAATTTTGTTCTGGGGGTTTGTTCTATGCTGGCTTTGGTTCCCTACGGTTCTGATACTTTACAGCCAAGCTACGGTGCAACCATAGTACTGTGCAGTCCTGGCACTGTGCAGCTTTGGTACCATGAAGTCATGGTACTCGTCAGTTCAACAACAGCCCTGAAAGAAGCTTCACACACACATGTAAACCCACTTTATAGTAAGGATACCAAGGCCGTGTATTCGTCAAAGGTAAATCTTTTTAGAATTTGAAAGATCAATAGAACTGAAGCAGACTCATTGGAGCAGACCCGTCAGAACCCTTTTCTCATGGCGTCTCAGGAGATCCCATCTTATACAACGCTTGTGTGTGTTTTCTTCAGTAGTTTGGTGCGTTATTCTTGCAAAGAGTCCGTGTTTGGTCCATGGCGCATTTGCAGACTGGAAGTAGGGCAAGCATCGCCACTCCAAATAACCATAATTTCACCATATCCTTGGCCGCATACCCCTTAATACAACCATACCGTGACCGCATAACTGCTTAATTACACCATACTCTGACCATATGACCCCTATACCTAACCTTCTATTACCCGAGTTCTCGCCCAAACATTTCTTCCCTAATTTCCCGGCGACAGATTCAGACGGCGCTCTAAAAAAAAAATAGCGTGGGAGCCTGATGCATTGCAGCTTACCTGATGATACCTGTGGGTATGCAAATATATCCATCACCAGATGAGTTTGCCACGATGGCTGACGAGCCGGGAACTCACCCGGAAAGGAGTTCAGATCACATCTCTGGAAGGGCGATGGAAATTAGTTCGGTCTGCCGTACGAGTGCTTGCGTGCACATGCCCCCTCCCCCTTCCTCTCCACCTGCACACATAACGTTATTTTTAACGTTGAAATAATGTTATTACGGTGTCTCAACGTTGTGCTTGCGTTTGAAACTGGGACATGATTATGAGTGCCTGTGATTGTAGGTGAGGCTGCTGGCGTTGTTCGTTGCATGGGGCACTTCCAGTACTTCCAGTACTTTTTGCAGTGTCTTCCGCTCGGCAGTAGTCATTGTAATGTCATATCGGAACACCGATATGTGAGAGTATATTCTCATGGAGCTCGGGTCTGTGTAGATACGGTATATTTCCTGGGGATTGGTGGGGGGGGTTCCTATGTGTATGTTCGATATATTCCTGGGGGATGATTGGTAGGCTCCATTGAGTAGGTGAAATATACTTACTAAGAGTTTGTAGGTGTTTTAAGTGGGGGTATATTCTAAGCGGCTGGTGGGGTTGATTACTAAATATAAATGGGAAATATTTCCTTGGGGCTAATGAGATGGTGATATGTGCAAGTGGGGGATTTATGTCACATTTTGAGACTGAAAACTGAACCGCGAAATGTGACAAGGATCGAAGCTGTTTCTGTATTGCTTGTTTTACCACCCTTACAACCTTCCCGTTTTACCTTCCCGGTCCATCAATGGACCGGGAAGATTCATTTAATTCTACACAGAAATCACAATTGCGTGATGCATCAAATGGTTAAGGCAGCGTCTGGGATGCTCTCGGACGCAGATTCGAATCCTCGTCACGGCCCTTGTGGATTTGTTCATTTAATTCTATTTTACCTTACATATATTTGAAGACGGATTGCCATCGTTATTAAATATATATAAATATATAATCCTAGGATTTTTGGTAAATATCTATTTTTTTATCTTGTATTTTTTTTCATTCTGGATGCCCTTGAGCTTTCATTATTCACTTCATCATTCACGTCAATGAATGACTAAAGTATTTTAGTCATGAATCTACATCACATTTCTTAGGCGATGTTTACTCCTAAAATCTTTATCTTGGGTGTATTTAGATCCCATTACATGGTCAAAATTAAGTCCAGCATATTCGTATCTGGCACAGGAACTGTTTCCCCCCGTCGATAAGGATGTTATTAGTTATCCAGCCGATTAATATTTATTAACTAAACATAATAAATGACAAAATAGATGCGGGTGGGATCCCTTGAGTGTTTCAAGCGTAGGTTAGACATATATGAGTGAGTGTTGGTGGATACAAAAGAGCCTTCTACGGTTGCAACTATTCTTAAGTTCCTATTTCTCCATCTACAAGTCAAGAGTTGATATTTACATAGTTATACGATTAAGGTACAATTAGTTTCAGTGT
This sequence comes from Procambarus clarkii, assembly GCF_040958095.1. NCBI lineage: Eukaryota > Metazoa > Arthropoda > Malacostraca > Decapoda > Cambaridae > Procambarus > Procambarus clarkii. The sequence goes on along the minus strand of NC_091206.1, from coordinate 16,589,089 downwards.
AATTAATAGTTGGCATCTTTCCTCGCATAAAGGAGTATTAAACAGATTGTTTTCACTGTGTATTTTAATTTATGTATTTGCATATGACGACGAATCTTCTCCTAATAGAATGGAATGAGAGGGAATGGGGCATGTAGAGAGAGAGAGAGAGAGAGGGAGAGAGAGAGAGAGAGAGAGAGAGAGAGAGAGAGAGAGAGAGAGAGAGAGAGAGACAGAGACAGAGACAGAGAGAGAGAGAGAGAGAGCACTGGGGAAGATCACATGTCGATAGAAATACCTTTTTGGTATCTATAACAAGGTTATCTGTTGGAAAACTAAAACTGGAGATAAAAAAAAAGTTCGAACACAAGAGAAAATCGGGATGGAAACGAAGAAGGCTCCCTCCTCCCTCTCCTTCCCTCGCTACACTGCCGGCTGGAACAAAAAATGGAACAAAAAAACACCGGACAGTACAGAGTACATATGCAATCGTGTATTTCCCCCACTCTCACCCCATGCCTGTCTTCCTCTCTCCCTCTCTCCCTATCTTCCTCCATTTCCTACCCTCTCTCTCTCTCTCTCTCTCTCTCTCTCTCTCTCTCTCTCTCTCTCTCTCTCTCTCTCTCTCTCTCTCCCCCCCCCTCTCTCCCCCTCTCTCCCCCTCTCTCTCTCTCTCTCTCTCTCTCCCCCCCCTCTCTCCCCTCTCTCTCCCCTCTCTCTCTCTCTCTCTCTCTCCCTCTCTCTCTCTCTCTCTCTCTGTCACCATGTCTTCTCTACTGTCAAATGTAATCATGGTGGCTCCTAGCCTGCGCCCAGTGACCCACAGCACTCTCTGCTGGTAACTGATGCCGCTCTCCTCCCCTTCCTCTCTTCCTTTTTATTGCTAACTCTTTGTTCACTCTCTTCTTCTGCTTCATTCTCTTCTCCCGCTATCCTTTCTTAGTCACCTGCTATGTCTTCTCCATCCTTTAACTCTTACTGTCCCCCCCTTTCCTTATATTCCCTGTCTCCTACTCCCACTCTCCCTGCCCTCTCCCCTGGCGCGTGGGGTCACACCCTGCCAACACCTTCCAGTTCGTATTAAAATTTTAAGGCAGCAAATGCCCGTCTCCATGGCTCAGAGGACATGCTGCGGGGAGGGAAGAGAGGAGGGGATTAGAGAGAGAGAGAGAGAGAGAGAGAGAGAGAGAGAGAGAGAGAGAGAGAGAGAGAGAGAGAGAGAGAGAGAGAGAGAGAGAGAAGAGGGGGTGGGAGGGTAAGCAAAGATAACAAAAGCAGTAAACGTGGAGAGAAGGAATGAGAGAGAAAGACAGGAATGAAAGTAGAGAGAACTGTTGGACAGGATTACCAAGTGGTAATCGCCGTCACAGGACACAGGGATTTAACATAGTCACAAAGTAACTTCAAGTGATCAGATTTCTAAGTAGCCATTATGTTACTAAATTAAGCAATGTACTATTATAAGTAACAGCTTTATATCAGACCTCAAAAAATTACGACAAAGTGCCCCAAAATAAATATATTACATACCCTAAAAATCACAGAACTGATACAATATATGGAGAGAAGTACTTAAAAAATAGTGATGGTTTTTTTACCCCTCTACACTAGCAGTGATGCCAGTAATGGTTCCAGTACTCGCTGAATTGGTACTGTTGGTAGTGTGGTCTTCCTGTGGTTGCTTGCTGGCAGGTGTATGGGAGCTGCAGCCCTGGCATCGTGGGTTCGAATTTTGTGTAAAGTATTATGAGAATCAGTTTCCTGTCAAACTTTATATGGCATGATTGTTCTAGTCTGTGCTGATTTCCTAAGCACTTTATAGTGTACATGTAAACAGTTCTATCTCTATCTGTCTCTATCTCTATCTGTCTGTATCTCTCTCTCTCTTTCTCCCTCAGCTCTCTCGTCATCTCTCTCGTCATCTCACTCTCTCTCTCTCTCTCTCTCTCTCTCTCTCTCTCTCTCTCTCTCTCTCTCTCTCTCTCTCTCTCTCTCTCTCTCTCTCTCTCTCTCACTCTCTCTCTCACTCTTTTTAATCGCTCTCTCCCTGTCTCTTAATTAGCCTCAAGTCCTAGGAAGAGGAAAACTTTTCAGCTTCTTCTGAACATTTTCAGACAATTTTTGGTGGAAATCGTCGAGCGGGTAAATTAACAAGATATTTTTCCCCGGGAGGAATAGGAGAGGTTACAGATAGACTTCAAGGAAAAAGGAAAAGGGCTTGGAGAGGTAAGAGTAAAGTTGAGAATGAGAAGTAATGGAGCGGGTGGTAATAACGTTTTGTGAAGGGGTGAGGGGAGGGGGGAAGTAGGGAGGGTGGAAATAGAGCTTGAGGGGGGAGAAGGAGTCTGGGGAGGGAGGGTTGAGGTGGGGCTTGAGGGGGAAATGGGACAAAGAATTGTTTTCGATTTTTCCAAATCTGCATTTTTTTTGCTCTGGCATTTGCATATGCAGGACCTAGAGATAAGCATTCAAAGATATCAAGAAAGAGGCCGACAAAAGCACAGGCAGAAAGACATTTGGACACATACACACACACACACACACACACACACACACACACACACACACACACACACACACACACACACACACACACACACACACAGGCACAGCAACATAGAAACAGAGTCATAGCAATAGATACAATAAGATAAAACTGCATGCATGTATGTATGTACTGTCTGACGCAGTCACGTACAAATAAAACAATGACAGACACAGATACAAACACCAGACTGTGTTAGAGTTATTTGACGGTATGTAATTGTAAACAAACTGTCCAGAAAACACAGAATGACATACATACTGAGGGCCATAACTTCAGTGTGCACATAAGACAGAAACACCACTCCAATAATAATCTCCCCCCCCCAGGAACTATCCCACAACATTCTACCAGCTAAACAATAACAGACCATCCTACAACATTCCAGCAACCAAACGACAACAAGAGTCATCTTGCAACATTCCAGCAACCAAACGACAACTAGAGTCATCTTGCAACATTCCAGCAACCAAACGACAACAAGAGTTATCTTGCAACATTCCAGCAACCAAACGACAACTAGAGTCATCTTGCAACATTCCAGCAACCAAGCGACAACTAGAGTCATCTTGCAACATTCCAGCAACTAAACGACACCATCACACAACATTTTCTACCACTCATCTCTGCTAAGTGACAGCAAGAACCATCCTGCAACAATTCCTTCAGCTAAACGACAGCAAGAACCCTCCCACACTATTCCTTGTTCTATTTTTTAAGTCTCGACAAACTCCATTTTCTATGCCCGGTACTCGACCTGGAGGACAACACAAAAGAGAAAGAAAATGGGAGGTGAAAACGATCAAGAGACCGGTCATTAAAGGTTGGAGGGGCAAGAACGACTGGAATTTGCAGGGAATAGCCGAAATTCCGATCTTTTTCCTTGCTTTTGAGAATACTGGGGAATTCTTCATCAAAGAACTGCCGGTATTTCCTTTGGAGTTTAACAAGACACACACAAAACATGCACAAGTGTGCAATGATTAATTCCACTGACTCGTTTTTGTGAATTTTTGAAGCATCAGCCAAGTGCTGTTGAAGAGTAGATACATATGCACTTGTTGACGTATTGGTCTGTACCTATATGCACTTATTGGTCTGTACCTATATGCACTTATTGGTCTGTACCTATATGCACTTATTGGTCTGTACCTATATGCACTTATTGGTCTGTACCTATATGCACTTATTGGTCTGTACCTATATGCACTTATTGGTCTGTACCTATATGCACTTATTGGTCTGTACCTATATGCACTTATTGGTCTGTACCTATATGCACTTACTGGTCTGTACCTATATGCACTTATTGGTCTGTACCTATATGCACTTATTGGTCTGTACCTATATGCACTTATTGGTCTGTACCTATATGCACTTATTGGTCTGTACCTATATGCACTTATTGGTCTGTACCTATATGCACTTATTGGTCTGTACCTATATGCACTTGTTGACGTATTGGTCTGTACCTATATGCACTTATTGGTCTGTACCTATATGCACTTGTTGACGTATTGGTCTGTACTTATATGTACTTGTTGACGTATTGGTCTGTACTTATATGTACTTGTTGACGTATTGGTATGTACTTATATGTACTTGTTGACATATTGGTCTGTACTTATATGTACTTGTTGACGTATTGGTCTGTACTTATATGTACTTGTTGACTCGGGCGGGATGGAAATGGTTAAGTACATTTCCTTTCACCTAATGTACCTGTTCACCTAGCAGTGATTGGTACTCGGGAGATAGTCAGCTTGTTCTGGCGTTGCATCCTGGACGGGGGGCAGTAATTTGGTCATGATTAACAGCTAAAACTCGATCATGCAGACACAAATAGGTGATTACTCACGCATATACTTACCACAGGTACACACACACACACACGCACACACACACACACACACACACACACACACACACACACACACACACACACACACACACACACACACAGACACACACACACACACACACACGCTTCAAGCACAACCATAAAGAAAATACTACCCACTTATAACAGCAGGAATGTACGTGACTGCCAGAATAGACACTCAAGGAGGATCGACTGGGCACCCATCCTTAACTATTCACCTCTGTTCACCCAGCACTAAATGGGGGACCTGGTTGTAAACTAATTGGTGGGTCGTGTTCCAGGGAAAACTTGAAGGACAAGAGTTGGATTAGCTGTGGGCTAAAAGAACATCAGAACTGTCGACCGGAGTTTGAATTCATCTACTCGTGTGTAAAATTCATCTACTTGATCTACTCCTGTGTAAAATTCATCTACTCCTGTGTAAAATTCATCTACTCGTGTTTAGACTTGATCTACTCCTGTGTAAAATTCATCTACTCCTGTGTAAAATTCATCTACTCCTGTGTAAAATTCATCTACTCGTGTTTAGACTTGATCTACTCCTGTGTAAAATTCATCTACTCGTGTGTAAAATTCATCTACTTCTGTGTAAAATTCATTTACTCGTGTTTAGACTTGATCTACTCCTGTGTAAAATATCACTAATACAACTCGACTATTCTTTGGCAAAGTCCTATAAAGAATAATATTATCTTACATTACCTTATATATTTTTAATTTTTTTTCGTATATATTTTTCCCTTCTACTTTATATTGCTTACTGTTCTTCCTATTAATTGTTTCTTCCTCTTAATCTATTCTTAATCTTCTACTGCTACCTCTTCCCCTTTGTTGTTATCCATTTCATCCTCCTTTTAATTTTCTTCATAATGTTATTCTTCATCGTAGCCATAGTTTGTCGTTAATTACCTCTCTTCTACCTCCTCCTGCTATCGTCTTCATTCTCGATATCTTCTACTTCTAACTCCTAACTACACGTTACTCATGTCACTGTATTCAGTAAACTCACCGGACGATCAAAACTTAGAACATTGACCTAAATATGTGGTCAATGTTTTAACTTTGGTGGAATGGTTTTAACAATGGTGGAACAGCAAATGCCAGTCAAAGAGGATGATGAATCGTGTACTCAATAGTACTCAATAGTACTCAATAGGGTATTGTTGATGAGGTTGCTTGAGCTGCTTGTACGTCGCACTCTAGGGGTGGATATGAGGTTAATGAGTGAGTTGCTGTAAGGTTTCGTGAGTCAAAATAAGGATATGCAGTCAAAAAAATTCTTGTTATTGTGTTCCTGTGCTGAAAGGTCGAGAATTAACGGTAAAGGGACAATGTATTCTTAAGAATACATTGCTGATGTTGTTTCTAAGGTCACGTCACACCTGGTCGTCAGTGTCACACCTGACATCTGATCTGGTCGTCTGTGTAACACCTGACATTTGACCACAAGTCCACTCGACCTGAAAATCAGATAAAAAAAGAACTACGAATATAACTTAGCAGTTAGACGCCATGTGGAGTCGTGTGAAGATTGAAACTTGTTGAAGCCGAAGGAATACATTAATAGGAAACTTTAATGAATTATAGTGGAAATAATTTAGTTTTCTCTTGGTTAATTTTGATGAAAGGCTTTTTGCAGTGCTCTCAATTTACGAAGTTCAACCAAATACATATGAGGATATGTGGATGGGTTTATAAATATCAGTATGTTAAAAATAAATTTAATTCGTTTGACGTTAAAGATAAAGAAGCCTGCACTATACCTTAATACAAGCGTAGAGACAATACATAGGTACACGAAAAAGAGAAAACTCCATTACAGAATGGAAAACGGAAAACAAATATTCCTTAAGATGGAAATGTCTGAAAGAGTTAAAAATAATTTGTAAATGTTTGCAGAGCTAAAAATATTTCTTAATATGGAAATGTCTGCAGTGCTATGTGGGCTCCAGCGAATATAGACTTTTGTAGTGCTAGATATAGTGTCAAATTCACATATAAATTCACATATAAGTTGAGAAGAGAGAGACATCAAGGCTTAACTTCCTTGATACCGAGATTAGGAAATAATATTAGACAAGTGTTTTTATTTTCTTTAAGCTCTCCAACTTTTGTCAATAGCTTAAAACTGGAGCGCTTTGTTAATCAGTAAAGTTTCATAAACTGTTTTAGTGATTCAAGATTGAACGTGTGTAAGTCAATTTACATCTGGAAGATTCCATAAATTATTGGAATCTAGGAACGTCTATTAATAAAAATGATACTAATAATAATAATAACAGAATACTGGCTACGTAGAGGGCAAAGTAATTCTTTATATTATTATATTATGATATTAATATATTACGTCTTCTTGATATTGCTCATACAAAATATAATTCGTTAATGAGTTAATGGTTCTGGAACACCAGTAGAAAATTTGTAAGTGAGATTAATTTAAAAATATTACCACAATGGTCTTAGTTTGCAGGTTTCAGTCTTCAAAATTAATGGCAATTGTTATAAATCCGTTTCTTTTGCGGTCCTTAGTTTCGTGCGATACCGTCAAGCGCATCGCAGCGCTGTGCAGAACGAAAAGCTATAAATGAAAACCATTAATGTTAATTTCTTCAGGGGAGCACATATTAAACTTCAAAATTTCCCGCCATCCCCCCCACTCGCTCGGAGAAAAATATATTTAATATAGATAAAAGCATATGCTTATCATATATTTATACTGAGTTCAGGGGAACTGGTGCAGTTGCTGGGAACCGGTGTTGGGGGGGTGGAGAGACAACCGGTGTAGGAGGTAAAAAACTAATGCAGAAAAGGATTACAGGTACATGAGCCGGAACCGGTGAGGTACAGAAAACCAATATGGACTACCGGGGGGAAAACGATATGTTACAGTGAGAATAAACCAGTGTGGGGGTGAAAACGGGAACGGGAGGGTAGACTGCTGCAGAAGTGGACATTAGTGCGGCAAGGTATATCGAGTGCGGGTAGGAAAAAAAAGAGATGCGGTAGCAGAAACCGGTGTTGGAGGGAATAATTGTACGGGTAATTAAACCGGTATGTGAGAGAACACCTTTGTTGTGAGGGAGAAACGATCAGGAGACAACATGTGGCTGGAAAGGTGCTCTAAGGAAATACGCCATCCACTATAACCAGGCGGTAAGGGCAATCACCTTAAAAAATGAAAGAAAATGTGATAAAAAGCAAAACAAAAAATTTTTTAAATTCTTTTGTGGTTACCACTAGTATATATACATCCGCACGTCACTGCAGGTAAAGGTAAAATTAAAATATTAATAAACCTCATAATTACAATATACATTGTTCCAGTTAAGTTAAATAGCAAAACAGCTCTCAGCGACTCGGGAGGAAATGTTGGATCCAATAAAATACCAGAGTCCCAGTTGACCCTCTGAGCCGTTTGGCACGTTAGGACCTTTGTCTGACTCGTTACTGATGTGTGTCATATTTGGCTGCTCCTTAGGGAGGGAGAAGTGTGGTGGTCTGACGTGTCAGCACCTCTTGTTTGACTCTGCTGACATGCCCTAATTTCTTTATTCCCCTTTGGAGAGAGTGTGACATGTTGATTTCCCTGCGTTTAAACTCTCCGTGTCTCTGATTTTCTAGGAAATATTATCTGATCACCTTTTTTTTCTGAATTTTCGAGTCGATTGTGTTCAAGCGCTTAAGGTATTTACCAACGTCCTAACCTCCTTCCCCTCGTCCTCCCTCATGTATATTTTAATTTTATATTTTGGTCTTGTTGAATTTCAAGATACCACTGTCACATATAGCTAAAAATATTCACGAAAAGATAAAAACATTTAAGTTTCCTGACAGTGCTGGCTGTTGTAAGTGGAGGAGTGCCCGCTACACTTCCCTGTGTTCCCCCTAAAGCGCCAACCCGTTCTCGCACTTTCTTTAAGTCAATATTGACTTATTAAATAAGTGCATATGGACATACTAATTTATTGTGAATATTTTAGTTTACCTTGAAAAGCTTCATAGAAAACACCGACCTTACCTAACCTTCTTAGTATGTTAAGATAAGCATCTTATTGCTTCGTAATTACAATTATTACTTAACCTATACCTATAATAGGTTATTACTTAACCTATACCTATAATAGGTTATTACTTAACCTATACCTATAATAGGTTATTACTTAACCTATACCTATAATAGGTATAGGTTAAGGTTAACATCTAGGTTATAGGTTAACATCTTATTGCTTCGTAATTACAATTATTACTTAACCTATACCTATAATAGGTTATTACTAAACCTATACCTATAATAGGTTAAGTAATAATTGTAATTACGAAGCAGTAAGATGCTTATCTTAACATACTAAGAAGGTTAGGTAAGGTCGGTGTTTTCTATGAAGCTTTTCAAGGTAAACTAAAATATTCACAATAAATTAGTATGTCACATGTGCACGTATTTAATAAATCAATATTGACTATAAGAAAGTGCGAGAACGGGTTGAAAGCGCACACTGCATCCGCTTGAGCCGTCAATGCACTCACTAAAGTTAGTTTCCAGTGCACCCACTTCAGCCTTCAGCGTACTCATGACAAAAAAAGAAATAATAATTGTACCACGAATTTTAACCTAAGCTGCAAATTAAAGACCTGGGGCCATTTTCAAGGCAATGTATCAGCCTTTATTGTTATGACTTTTGGTTGACTGGCAGCGCGAGGTGGAGGGATATGGATGTGAAGTGAGTAATTTGTGAGGAAGACATGTTTACCGTGTCAGCTGATGGCGTGTTCCCTGCTGTGCGTGAGAGTGATGTCTCTTTTACGCTGACACCTTGTTTGCCTCATCATAATTCGCTTTTCTTGCAGCGCCAAAAACTTAAATCCATTTCAGTATATTTTAATACGGTCTTATGTTCAGAAATCGCAAAAAAAAAGAACAATTTAATTGCTCTTAGAGCATATGAAGAGTTTGTTATTTTTTATTGCGTACTGGCGGGCATTACAGGAATTTTTACCGACTGTTTGTAACACAATACAGCAATATGTTTATATTGCAGGTGGACTTACAGGTAAGGGGCCAGATTCACTAAAGCACTTACGCAAGCACTTACGAACGTGTACATCTTTCCTCAATCTTTGACGGCTTTGGTTACATTTATTAAACAGTTTACAAGCATGAAAACTTCCCATTCAACTGTTGTTATTGTTATAAACAGCCTCCTGGTGCTTCGGAGCTCATTAACTGTTTAATAATTGTAAGCAAAGTCGTCAAAGATTGAGAAAAGATGTACAGGCTCGTAAGTGCTTGCGTAAGTGCTTTCGTGAATCTGGCCCAAGGTAGTTAACCCTGTCGTGAGTGCCTGATGATCAGGCCAGGTATTTCCATTGTTCAGCTGAGGTGATTGGGTGGGACGTCAACTATATGTACTCTCCTAGTCGTGCTGACGGAATGACAACACTAGATATGAGCTAACTGTTGATTATTGAATGAATGTTTGATTTGGAGTGCCTCTGCTATCTCTACTCTCGTGTTATCATTTTCTCTCGATTATTTCAGTGTTGCTGGTCATTATCTTTCTAGTGTTAGTCTGATTGTGAGTTGAAAAGATGATCTATAGTGGAGCCGTGGTATTTGTGAATAGATCAGTGCCCTTTGAGAGAGAGAAAGATGCTCTCGTCTTGCCTTTGCATTAAGAGCATTGAGGCTAACTATCCCTTTGTGAGCATTAAGACTTGGGTCAGAGTTGACAGGAATAATTTCTTTTGAAAAGTGTCTTTTGGGACTTATTTTCTGTCTTATGAGGTATTGAAAGTAATCCTGCATTAGAGTTTTATAGATACTGTAGTGTTAGCTGCTTTAAAAAAAGGGTCAGTCTTCCCTTTGATCACTACTTCTACATGCCCAGAAGCATATCTTTGTTGGAAGCAAGTGAAGAAGAGCCTAAGAACTATAGAAGTCATAATATAGACCTAGCAAAATCATTGACCTAACTCCTTCGATCATATTCAATAACATTATACATATGTTTATTAGCACCAGAGGAAACAAAATCGAAAAATCTGAGCACTTTCGTGTAGTAACATTATCAAGGTGGAAACTGTTGTCAGCAGTGAAGTGAGAAAATGTTCACACACGACACCTAGCTGGCATATCAAGCATAATGAGCATAAACATTGACATGACTATGAGTGTTGACATGACTCGTGCACTAGATGACAGGACATAGTGACTGGTGACATGACATAGCAACTGGTGACATGACAAAGCAGCATATGACATGACAAACCAACAGGTGACACGACAAAGCAACAGGTGACATGAAAAAACAACATGTAACATGACAACTCAGCAGGTGACATTGAAATAAAGCACATCTTACTAATTATAAAACTCTCCAACTAATTTAGCTCCAAGCTTATCTCTGAATTCAATTATTCAATGAATTTAATACAACAATATTACAGCATATTGTTACTTTCAATGAAACATTTACATGCACAGACTTTCTGAGAATTTATCCAGTCGACTGCATGACGTCAATCCCTTACAGTAATTAAACATACATTAAAATCGTGACCTATCCTCATGGTACATATGTATCTTTGTTATTTAGTTAAGATGTTCTATTTGTCGTATTTAGCATTGTTCAAATGCTTATGAAAGTATTTTTTTATAGGTGAAGCCTATAAAAAAGTTATTTGGTAAATTTGTAGTTAAGAATTATTTTGTTTTTAATATTTCCGAATGGAACATTGATAAGTGTAATGGGCGTGTGTAGTAAATCCCTCGTAACGTCTGTAATCCCACGTAACGCCTGTAATCCCTTGTAACGCCTGTAATCCCCCGTAACGCCTGTAATCCCACGTAACGCCTGTAATCCCCCGTAACGCCTGTAATCCCACGTAACGCCTGTAATCCCTTGTAACGCCTGTAATTCCCCGTAACGCCTGTAATCCCTCGTAACGCCTGTAATCCCTCGTAACACCGTTAATCCCTCGTAACAACCTGTATTAATTATCAGTGGGATAAACTAGCAGGTTTCGGCCAGTTTGGTTCACGGTTCTTATCTTAAGAATCCAATACGTTGATTCAAGCCACGAAATGAACTCTATTAATTCCACGACAATTTCTGCACGCCGGCCAGAGTGACGCTCCAAACATTGCCCAACTGTTTCTGTAGTAGACATGTGAGTTTACGAAGCTTTGGTCTGTTCCATTGGCTTTTGTTTTACACTGTAAAACCTCAAACAATCTCAAACTGTTCAGAGATTTATAGGTTTATTACAGTTCTTCGTCTAGATCTGGTCAGAGACCGGGCCGTGGGTGACATTAATCCCCAAAATCAACAACAGGTAACCCCCCGCCCCTTTGTACCTTGGAATAGGATAGTGGAATAAAAACCAATACAATCCATCCCATTATAGCAGAACGAGACGTCTGGGCACATTTTTACATTTTCTAACACCTTGTGCCCCTGTTCACCGTGTAGTAAATAGTCGCTTCTTGAGGAAAGTCAAACAAATCAATTGGTCTTTCCAGTTTAAAGGGCCCCTGGCTTCTCGTTTTTCGTTTCCTAACAAGTTACGTTTCCAGATTTGATTTTTGTTAAGTTTCCGCTCTACCATTCTCTTACAGTTTTCTTTCTTCCTCTTCGGTACTTTGTTACGCACTCTTCCTCTTGTCTCTCATCCTTCCCTGTTCCTTCCCTCGTCCTCCCTTCACACTACATAGTTCTTTGTTGCTGCCCCCTTCCCTCCCTTCCCCCCCTGGGCGCTGACCTGTTCGTGGGTGTGGTAATAATTAAAGCCAATTTGCAAATGTGTGTGTGACGGCTTACCCTATCCCGTTGTAACGGCTTACCCACCCCTGTTGTGGAGGCTTACCCACCCCCTGTTGTGGAGGCTTACCCACCCCCTGTTGTGGAGGCTTACCCACCCCCTGTTGTGGAGGCTTACCCACCCCCTGTTGTGGAGGCTTACCCACCCCCTGTTGTGGAGGCTTACCCACCCCCTGTTGTGGAGGCTTACCCACCCCCTGTTGTGGAGGCTTACCCACCCCCTGTTGTGGAGGCTTACCCACCCCTGTTGTGGAGGCTTACCCACCCCCTGTTGTGGAGGCTTACCCACCCCCTGTTGTGGAGGCTTACCCACCCCTGTTGTGGAGGCTTACCCACCCCGTTGTAAATGCTTACCCATCCCCTGTTGTGGAGGCTTACCCACCCCCTGTTGTGGAGGCTTACCCACCCCGTTGTAAAGGCTTACCCATCCCCTGTTGTGGAGGCTTACCTATCCCGTTGTAAAGGCTTACCCACCCCTGTTGTGGAGGCTTACCCACCCCCTGTTGTGGAGGCTTACCCACCCCCTGTTGTGGAGGCTTACCCACCCCTGTTGTGGAGGCTTACCCACCCCGTTGTAAAGGCTTACCCATCCCCTGTTGTGGAGGCTTACCCACCCCCTGTTGTGGAGGCTTACCCACCCCTGTTGTGGAGGCTTACCCACCCCCTGTTGTGGAGGCTTACCCACCCCCTGTTGTGGAGGCTTACCCACCCCCTGTTGTGGAGGCTTACCCACCCCTGTTGTAACGGCTTACCCACCCCCTGTTGTGGAGGCTTACCCACCCCCTGTTGTGGAGGCTTACCCACCCCCTGTTGTGGAGGCTTACCCATCCCGTTGTAAAGGCTTACCCACCCCTGTTGTGGAGGCTTACCTATCCCGTTGTAAAGGCTTACCCACCCCTGTCGTGGAGGCTTACCCACCCCCTGTTGTGGAGGCTTACCCACCCCCTGTTGTGGAGGCTTACCCACCCCTGTTGTAACGGCTTACCCACCCCCTGTTGTGGAGGCTTACCCACCCCCTGTTGTGGAGGCTTACCCACCCCCTGTTGTGGAGGCTTACCCACCCCCTGTTGTGGAGGCTTACCCACCCCCTGTTGTGGAGGCTTACCCACCCCCTGTTGTGGAGGCTTACCCACCCCCTGTTGTGGAGGCTTACCCATCCCGTTGTAAAGGCTTACCCACCCCTGTTGTGGAGGCTTACCTATCCCGTTGTAAAGGCTTACCCACCCCTGTTGTGGAGGCTTACCCACCCCCTGTTGTGGAGGCTTACCCACCCCCTGTTGTGGAGGCTTACCCACCCCCTGTTGTGGAGGCTTACCCACCCCCTGTTGTGGAGGCTTACCCATCCCGTTGTAAAGGCTTACCCACCCCTGTTGTGGAGGCTTACCTATCCCGTTGCAAAGGCTTACCCACCCCTGTTGTGGAGGCTTAACCATCCCGTTGTGGAGGCTTACCCACCCCTGTTGTGGAGGCTTACCCCATCCCGTTATAAAGGCTTGTCCACCCCTGATGTGGAGGCTTACCCCATCCCGTTATAAAGGCTTGTTCACCCCTGTTGTGGAGGCTTACCCATCCCGTTGTAAAGGCTTACCCACCCCTGTTGTGGAGGCTTACCCATCCCGTTGTAAAGGCTTACCCACCCCTGTTGTGGAGGCTTACCCACGCCAACTCCTTGAACACCCGGCACTTGAAAACCTGACCTTTTAAACAATCTATTTTAGGTCTAGAAAAGTTAAAGCAAATCCAGACCAAATGTCGAAGCCAAATGCAAGCACGATAAAATGATAGAGCAAAGGACAAGCCAAATGCAGAGAGGAACGACAAATAAATACATGAATTTCATCCACACACACACACACACACACACACACACACACACACACACACACACACACACACACACACAGGCCCAGGACCCCGAACACCGGGACGCCGAGGGAGACTTAATTAAGACCATCTGATGGTCTCCCATCAGATGGGAGACCATCTCAGTGGCTCCAAATGAGCCACTGAGATGCTCGGAGCAAAGGCAGTGAACACGTGCACTCCCCTAACAAGTGCAGTGGTGGAAATACTCTATAGGGAGCCTGGCATGATATGACAAAGTCCCATAGACACAGAGTCTGTGCACCGCTCAGTCGAAGATTCCAAGACTAAAGAGCTTAAGCTGAAAACCCGCAGGCACAACTTGGTGACAATTAAACACATGCGAATGTACACTTGACGAAATAAACGGCCGTGGGTCCTAGACTGGATCTCATCATAGATCATAAAATATACAGATGAAAGTTTCTGTTGGCCTTTTACAGTGATGTCCATTACCACACTAGTCAGGAGTTGGACTGTATAATGTACAAGATAAATTAGATAAATGTGCTAAAGAATTCACTATCATTGTAGAGACGTTGCCTCAGAAGGTCTGAGAAAGTATATAGTCCTTTGGTACAAGTCTAGTCCTATAATGGAGGGCTCACCGAGCTACGCGGATTGGCTGAAAAAACTAATGTCTAAAACAAAGAATTATATAGAGAACATGATCCAGGCATACAAAATACTCAAAGAAATAGACAGAATACGAATTTTAAGCAGCACCATAACGAGATGACACGCAGATGTGCCGTATGACAGGACGAAACAATATAAAAATCGGATATGACAAGAAAAGGGAAGGGGTGTCCAGTGTCTAAAGTATGATAGGACCAGCAGTCGATAAAGGTGGGGTCCCTGGAGCTGAAGCCCCACGCCTACTAAAGCTGTTAGTGGGAGAACTGTTAGGAGAGAACACGCAGGGGAAAATAAAACCCGGAAATATTCCACTTGGGAGTAACAATCAGGGTTCATTGAGGACTATTGGCCGGGGGAGGAGGCAGTAACAGGGGGAATAAAATGTTACAAATAGCACCGAGTGTTGGGCTTCCCGGGCCAGAGAGGGGAAGGGGCTCCATCTGCCACAGGAATATATATATATATATATATATATACACACACACAAATGTTTATCCCGCTTCTCTGCGTATAGACACGGTTTATTTCAGTCCAGGAGCAGATGATAAGTCACAATTTACACGGCTGTAAATTAGACACCCAACCCACAACTCTCGAAAATAAATGAAGAAAACGACGTTTCGGTCCGTCCTGGACCATTTTATCAGCTCGTGTAATGGAAGAGTGGCAGATAAAGTCAATAGTTAAGGTAAAAGTGTGAGGTGAATGGCCAGATGGTAAGAAGTAAGCCATGGGCGTTAATAGGAATAGACAAAACACTCCAAGGCCATAAATGGCTAAGAGAGAGAGGTAAAAAACTGTCCAAGGACATAAATGGCTAAGAGAAAGAGGTAAAAAACTGTCCAAGGACATAAATGGCTAAGAGAAAGAGGTAAAAAACTGTCCAAGGACATAAATGGCTAAGAGAAAGAGGTAAAAAACTGTCCAAGGACATAAATGGCTAAGAGAAAGAGGTAAAAAACTGTCCAAGGACATAAATGGCTAAGAGAAAGAGGTAAAAAACTGTCCAAGGACATAAATGGCTAAGAGAAAGAGGTAAAAAACTGTCCAAGGACATAAATGGCTAAGAGAAAGAGGTAAAAAACTGTCTAAGGACATAAATGGCTAAGAGAAAGAGGTAAAAAACTGTCCAAGGACATAAATGGCTAAGAGAAAGAGGTAAAAAACTGTCCGAGGACATAAATGGCTAAGAGTAAGGGGTAGAACACTGTCCAAGGACATAAATGGCTAAGAGAAAGAGGTAAAAAAACTGTCCAGGACATAAATGGCTAAGAGTAAGGGGTAGAACACTGTCCAAGGACATAAATGGCTAAGAGAAAGAGGTAAAAAAAACTGTCCGAGGACATAAATGGCTAAGAGTAAGGGGTAGAACACTGTTCAAGGACATAAATGGCTAAGAGAAAGAGGTAAAAAAACTGTCCAGGACATAAATGGCTAAGAGTAAGGGGTAGAACACTGTCCAAGGACATAAATGGCTAAGAGTAAGGGGTAGAACACTGTCCAAGGACATAAATGGCTAAGAGAAAGAGGTAAAAAAACTGTCCAGGACATAAATGGCTAAGAGTAAGGGGTAGAACACTGTCCAAGGACATAAATGGCTAAGAGAAAGAGGTAAAAAACTGTCCGAGGACATAAATGGCTAAGAGTAAGGGGTAGAACACTGTCCAAGGACATAAATGGCTAAGAGAAAGAGGTAAAAAACTGTCCAAGGACATAAATGGCTAAGAGAAAGAGGTAAAAAACTGTCCAAGGACATAAATGGCTAAGAAAAAGAGATGAAATAGACTTAAAACCAAAAGCAACATAGTCCAGTCTTATCTTCAGGAGTATACCGTATATACTCGCTGATTGGTCAGTAAACCACTTTGGTTTACCCACTCTGGGGGTATAGTACCCCTTAAACCCCCTTCTGGGGCTGATATGCCTTAGGCCAGTGCTTCACAAGAGGTGCAGCGCGCCACATGGGTGGTGTGCTGGGAGAGGATGACAGGTGTGGTGGGAGAGGATGACAGGTGTGGTGGGAGAGGATGACAGGTGTGGTGGGAGAGGATGACAGGTGTGCTGGGAGAGGATGGCAGGTGTGGTGGGAGAGGATGACAGGTGTGGTCGTAGAGGATGACAGGTGTGGTGGGAGAGGATGACAGGTGTGGTGGGAGAGGATGACAGGTGTGCTGGGAGAGGATGACAGGTGTGGTGGGGGAGAATGGCAGGTGTGGAGGGAGAGGATGACAGGTGTGGAGGGAGAGGATGACAGGTGTGGAGGGAGAGGATGACAGGTGTGGTGGGAGAGGATGACAGGTGTGGTCGTAGAGGATGACAGGTGTGGTGGGAGAGGATGACAGGTGTGGTGGGAGAGGATGACAGGTGTGCTGGGAGAGGATGACAGGTGTGGTGGGGGAGAATGGCAGGTGTGGAGGGAGAGGATGACAGGTGTGGAGGGAGAGGATGACAGGTGTGGTGGGGGAGGATGGCAGGTGTGGTGGGGAGAGGATGGCAGGTGTGGTGGGAGAGGATGACAGGTGTGGTGGGGGAGGATGACAGGTGTGGAGGGAGAGGATGACAGGTGTGGAGGGAGAGGATGACAGGTGTGGAGGGAGAGGATGACAGGTGTGGAGGGAGAGGATGACAGGTGTGGAGGGAAGATGCCAAAACACTCAAACATTTAAACCTTCTGTAAAACATATTGATTTATCATTATTACTAAATTAAGATTAATTAAGTAAATTAACTAAATAATATTAATTAACTAAATTAAATTATCTAAGTTAAATTAATTAACTAAAATTAACTAAATTATTAATAAATATAGATTATTAGAAATCGACAAAAATCAGGAAGGCTTCTTTGTATAGTTGAGAAGATGAGACTTTGTTTGTCTCAAATTAGACTTTGTTTGTCTCAAATTAGACTTTGTCTCAAGTTAGACTCTGTTTGTCCCAAATTAGACTTTGTTTGTCTCAAGTTAGACTCTGTTTGTCTCAAATTAGACTTTGTTTGTCTCAAGTTAGACTCTGTCTCAAATTAGACTTTGTTTGTCTCAAATTAGACTCTGTTTGTCTCAAATTAGACTTTGTTTGTCTCAAATTAGACTCTGTTTGTCTCAAATTAGACTCTGTTTGTCTCAAATTAGACTTTTTTTGTCTCAAATTAGTCTCTGTTTGTCTCAAATTAGACTTTTTTTGTCTCAAATTAGTCTAACTATAAGTGATATTACCAGACAAAAACAAGCTCACACCTCTCATTATGTACGTATACGTATATAAGGTTACACATATATAAGAGGCTCGTCTATAATTATATAATTTATATATTTATTTATGTACAAGAAGGTACATTGGGGTTAAGAGAGTATATAGTAATGATGATGATTTTACATTCCTATAAATCATATGTTTATGAATGAATCATATGTTTATGAATGAATCATATGTTTATGAATGAATCATATGTTTATGAATGAATCATATGTTTATGAATGAATCATATGTTTATGTAGCAGCGTTGTTATGTATACTCTCTGGCAGCCCTATTGTAAATTAGTTGAGGCCTACGTTATGAATCAAGCACTAAAAGGTGTTTTTTTTTATGTTTTTCTTATAAATAAATAAAAATTCGGTGTGGTCCGACCAAATGTTTGTTCCGAAAGTGCGGCCATGGAGAAAAAAAAAAGTTTGGGAACCTCTGCCGTAGGTTCAACACCAAACGGAAACCCCTTTTGGCCGCTATTCCGGACTTGCATAGTTAAGCATATGTTGTTATTTGTATAGTCGCCAGAAAATTAAATTTGTTGTGGTTAGGGGGATCAAGTCCACCTCGTAAATGAAAGCCAAGAGTCGAGACCTCATGAGCTAAAGTTCAGTTTCATCAGGAACACACAAGTGAGCACAGACTAGATGATAGAGTCTGACATCCGAACAAAGACATCAACACAGACCAGATGAGCAAGCATGACGCCCTAACAGACAGAACACAGCTGCCTCCAGGACACCTGGACACGGCTTCCATCAGTGTGAGCTAATTCATGGCTCAGCTCTCAAGACAAATAACGTGTATACGAATACGAATACAATACACAATATTGAACGCGTCTGACATTAAAGGAAACAGAGGAAAATGAAATAGGAATGAGAAGAAACAGGAATGAGAAGAGTGGAATAGGAATGAGAAGAGTGGAATAGGAATGAGAAGAGTGGAATAGGGAGGAAGAGAGGAAGAGGTGGGAGAAAACTGTGGTTGCCCTAACTATTGTATTATTGGAAATCCATGCTGAGTAAAACTACGAGGGATGGAGGGAGGGAGGAGCCTGAGGAGGTGGGGTATACGTCAAGAGTCTAAGCTGGCCTCGAGTCACTACTGCTACCACCACCACCACCACTACCACCACCACCACCACCACCACCACTTCTACCACCACTACCACCACCACTACTACTCAGCCAACCTACCGTACAACCACCACTATCTCTCGGCGCAGCTGCTACCACAACCACCCCAGAAAAGAATACACTCGAGTCAGAAGGGAAGCTGAGAGGCAATATGAAAGTAACATTGTGGCAGACACTGTAGTTATGGTGGCGGTCACAACAAACATCTGGAGGAACAAGATGTGAGAAAAGTCAATGGAAGACCAGACTTAATCTCACAATAGGTCCTGAGTGATGCTGCGTATGTATAATGTATCGCCTTTGCCAAATGATAGTTTTCTGTGTTGGAACCAATCGTATTGGCGTTTGCCTTTCCATTTGAGACTTTCGGAGCCGTGGAGAGGGGAGGGGACCTGCTGCTTGGGTAACAGCTTCTCTTCTGTATCAACCTACCCTGGCTTTGTGCCCTGGTGAGGCCACTCCATGACCGAAAACCAGAGCGTAACTCCATAGTCTCCTGAGACTGATGGATGTCTACTTCTACTGCTGCTCTGGAACTGTCTTTAGTTATGAGACAATCGGGACCAATCGACGTGTTGCTTCCTGAAGGATCTAAGCCATATAATGTTATCTACTGAGATCGGAGAATGGCCACAGTGTTCCCTTCTTCGTAGGGTTTAACACATATATAGTCACCCTCTAATCCATCTGGAGGACATTGAGAAAGGCTGAACCATCTTTTACAATGGTTTCAACCCGTTCTCGCACTTGTTTATAGTCAATATCTTGCTTATGATTAAGTGCATATGTGACATACTAATTTATTGTGAATATTTGAGTTTACCTTGAAATGCTGAATAGAACACCACAACCTAACCTAACATTCTTAGTATGTTAAGATATTACAATTAGTACTGAACCTATACCTATATTGATATTACAGTTTAATAAAAATAATAAAACAAAACTAAAATATTTAAATAAATTGTAAAGTAACTCAGGATATTGTCAAATTTTGTATAAAATCTCTATTGTTTAATAAAACTGAGAGGAAGAATTAGTGCCTTGAAAAAAATATGGCTTGGAATATGTCACATATATACTTATTAATAAGCGAAATAGTGACTATAAGCAATAAGTCATATATGTGCTGTCTTGTGCGAGAGCGAGAATCACCTGTGTGATTCTTGGGGTTAAGGTCCGCCGTCTTGGAAGCATTTTTGGAATGGTATTCTTGATCGCAGCCGCCTCAAGGCAATTACTAAGAATACCTGGGATGTTCATTAATTCTTGGCAGCGATATCGATATCGTAATTACTGGTATTTTCAGTTTAATTGGGAAGGAAGATAGCTTTACTTAAATTCCTCTATTTTTAATTGTTTACCCTGATGTATAAATTGAACGTTTGCCATTAATTATGTCCATTTTAATACAGTTTTATTTATATTATTGATTTATAATGTATTTTCGTCGACATCAACGGTTAAGCTGTTGCAGTTTAAGAGAAATTTTTAGCAGACAATTAGCAAGGCATTGTCACCCCCCGTCACATTGTCACCCCCCGTCACATTCTCACCCCCCGTCACATTCTCACCCCCCGTCACATGACTTGTTGATGCCCTCACCATCATCATCATCATCATCAACACACCTACTGCAGCCAGTACGTCCTTCATCACTACAAGAACTACAACCACCACCTCCACTACTGACACCATCACTACGTCAAGGACTACCACCACTACCACCATTACCTCCACAGTCATTTTACCAATAATTATCATAAAATACAATAATATTAATGTTAAATAACAATTCTATAAATAATATTGCTTAATACTAATAATTACACAGTAATGATACATAGTGTTGTCCCGTTAAATACACTTATAACATAATTGTCATAGCATTAAATACAGCGCCCTGAGTAGCCCCCCTAATAGCCCCCCTCTGGAGGAAACGTTAATGGTGCAATTTCCTTAACTTTGTAATTATAAGAAAATCCATGGAGGGGGAGGGGGAGGGGGGGTAATCCCTGAGGGAAAGAGCAAACAGTGTCACTCAGCACCGATGAGGGGAGTTAACTCATGCTGGTGAGGGTTGCTAGTGGGTTTATGAGGGAGGGAAGAGGTTCCTTGGGGGGGGGGTGTATGTGCAATGGGAGACCTTTTGGATCTGTGAGTCTTGATTTGGAGGTGTGTATGTGTGTGTGTGTGTGTGTGTGTGTGTGTGTGTGTGTGCGTGTGTGTGTGTGTGCGTGTGTGTGTGTGTGTACTCACCTAGTTGTGCTTGCGGGGGTTGAGCTCTGGCTCTTTGGGCCCGCCTCTCAACTGTCAATCAACAGGTGTACAGGTTCCTGAGCCTATTGGGCTCTATCATATCTACACTTGAAACTGTGTATGGAGTCAGCCTCCACCACATCACTTCCTAATGCATTCCATTTGTCAACCACTCTGACACTAAAAAAGTTTTTTCTAATATCTCTGTGGCTCATTTGGGCACTCAGTTTCCACCTGTGTCCCCTAGTGCGTGTGCCCCTTGTGTGTGTGTGTATGTGTGTTCTCACCTAGTTGTGCTTGCGGGCGTTGAGCTCTGGCTCTTTGGTCCCGCCTCTCAACTGTCAATCAACTTGGTGTACAGATTCCTGAGCCTATTGGGCTCTATCATATCTACATTTTAAACTGTGTATGGAGTCAGCCTCCACCACATCACTTCCTAGTGCATTCTATTTGTTAACTACTCTGACACTGGAAAAATTGTTTCTAATGTCTTTGTGGCTCATTTGGGAGCTAAGTTTCCACTTGTATCCACTTGTTCGTGTTCCACCTGTGCTGAAGAGTTTGTCTTTGTCTACCCTGGCATTTCCCCTGAGAATTTTGTAGGTGGTTACAGGGACTGATGACCGAGTGACCTCGGCGGTCACGGGTCATCAGAGTTTCCACATTCAGTATTTCACAAAGGTCAAATAGCCATTTTGTAATCGGAAATAGCTCTTCCCTAAGATGCTTGTGCAATTAACTTCAGTTAAAAGAATTCAACCATCTGGGTCGTTCAGTACAACAGAGATTAGTTGTTCAACTTAAACCCTACGAGTAAACTTAGTAAAGCCACGCGTAGGGATACCCAGCTGGCTTCTGTGTAGAACAGAGTGAGAGGAAGATCAGTGTGGAAAAAGCAACGACTGGGGAAGGTGACCTTTGCTCACCTCTCCCCTAGATCAGCACCACCACCGCTGGTCAACATAAAAGGTATAGTTGCTACCGTTTTGAGTATAGGAAGTTAGTCATCTCATTGCCTTTCAAGACAGGAAGTGTTCAGCCAGGGAGTGCTATAAATTAGATTTTGTTTAGTTTTGAATAAATCATTTAGCTAGTAAATTGTCTTTTTATTAATTTCCATTTTATGTACTATTATTTATTGTCCTGGCCACGTGGTGCCCACGAGGCCGAGTTGTGTTAGGCCGCAGATTCTAACACCGATTAAGAATTAATTATCCCTTTGATTTTTAATAATTCCGCATTTTAACATAAAATCATCCCTCCCATACCAACTAGTGGAGATCAAGCCCCAAGGTTTATTGATTAGCATGATCGATCCAGACCCCGGTTATTGCTCAGTGGTAATGGTCTGGTGGTGGCAGCGCAAGGCGAGTCTAGAGTTTTGCTAGAAGTCTATTTCCACGTCATAAGGGTTGTAGAATCTTAAGCCGGTCAAACGGCTTAAGACCACGTGGCGTGGGATCCGGCTACAGTAATAGTTCCGGGGTCCCTCGGTTTGAAGAAGTTGGAATAAGAATACGGACGGGGGTGAAGTTCGGTCCGTCCTGGACTATTATCAAGTCGAAAACACAATCGACTTGAGAATGGTCCAGGACGGACCGAAACATCGTCGTCCCTTCACTTTGTAGTGTGTGATTTGGTCAACATATTTCAGCCACGTTATTGTGACTCCTCGTCTGCACTCCAGGAATGGTCTGACATGGTCTTCAATGTGTGTGTGTGTGGTCTGTGTGGGTGTTTTACTATTTGTACCTGCAGGATCGGGATATCATCTCTAGGGACCCGCCATTCTAACAAATTAGCGGATTGCAAGAGACGTGAGCTTGCTGGAGTGTTCCGAGCGGACGAGGACACGTATATGAATGAGTTGAGGTGGATGCTTTGAATAATAGCTGCTTTCAATAGGCCAAAAGATCTTTTGCAATTTCCTTTGCTCTCTTCTTAATATATAAAATATGTCACGAATCTTTTTTGTTTTGCGTTTTTTTTTTTGTATTAACGAATCTATTCTATCATTCGTAGATTTTGCCTGTTTTTTTTTATTTTCATAGTCTTGCTTATTTCTTCTTCTTTCAATCTAATGTCCTTGGCAATTTGATTCTTTTGAATGTGTATATACATGCGATTTATTTCAAAACATTTAATTTATTTTCATCTTCATCCTGTACGTTTCACGCACTCAACTTTTCTCTGTTTTTTTTCCTGTTACAGAATATATTTTCGGTCAGTTTTGTTTTGTTTCCTTTAAAGTTTTTCAGACATTTTATCGGCTGCATTTACGTCCAAAAGTTTTATTCAATTTACTTGGATGAGAGGGATATTGTGCGTTGGGTGAGGTGCTCTGAGTATTGTTGACTAGCGTCGGAATGACAGCCTCTTCCGTTTGACAGGCGCTGCAGGCTGGCAGCGGAAGTCAACTGGTAGATTGACAGTTAAGAGGCGGGACCAAAGAGCCGCAGCTCAACTCCCCGCACAGTCACAGCTAAGTGAGTACAACACCAGGCGAGTACACACACACACACACACACACACACCAAAGAGACAAAGCTCAACCCCCGCAAGCACAAATAGGTGAGTCACACACACACACACACACACACACACACACACACACACACACACACACACAACACAACACAACACAACACAACACACACACACACACACACACACACACACACACACACACACACACACGCACACACACAACAAAGAGGCAGACTAAAAGAGCAAGATTAAGCCATGGTTCAACATACAGGTCACGGAAGTCAAGGCCAGAAAAAGAGAGGGCGTAAAATTACAGAAACTAGAGCACGGAAGCGGACAGGGAGATACAGCAGAGAGACAGAAATAAATGCATACAGCACAGTCAGGCGGGGCGGAAAGACGCATTTCAGTCATAACCGCGGGAAAAAATAGTATGAACACCGGCCATGATAATTGCGCCTGCACAAAAGGATGAAAATAACTAAGAATCAGGTGATTAGGCGTGGCAGGGATGGGACTGTCCTCTCGCAATATAGTAAGCTGGTATGTGAGCGCTTGAGCCCAAGAGCTCTCTAAGATCCAGCTAAAGTCGAGACCTGGTTCGAACGTCACTAGGCAGATAAGAATTATAATGAAACACGCACATATGAATAGAACTAAAGCCGAAACAAAGAATTCAAACACCGCCAGACAAGAGGCAGAAAACATGTGTATATATGAAGAAACAGACATACGGTTAAGTCTTAAAATCTCATAAGAAAACTAGAAAAGGTTCAGATATTTGCAACAAAGCTCGTCCCAAAATTGTTAAGAAAAAAAAAGACTGAAGGAACTAGACCTGACATCGCTAAAAAAAAAAAGAGGAGAGGGGAGAGAGGGCGGGAAAGAGACGGAGAGAGAGAGAGAGAGAGAGAGAGAGAGAGAGAGAGAGATGATGCAGACATATACATTTTTTAGGGAGATTGACAGATAAGAAAAAAAAATGTTCATTATCAATCCTGACAGGACAAGAAAAACTGAGGAGTCATAGTGATGTTAGAAAGAATTCTTTTAGCGTGAAAATAATGGAAAAATTGAATGAATTAAATGATTAGATTGTAGAACCTAATCCCATTTATAGTTTCATAAGTAGATATGATTGAAAAATAGATCAGGAGTCATTGATTTAGACAACCGGCGACTAGAAAGTCTGGGTCAAAGAGCTAAAGCTGAATCCTCGCAAGCACGAATAGACGAACACTGTACCATTCACTCATGCCATATCACTTATAAAACAAAATTGTTCTCTAGAACAGAGGACGCGACGCGGACTTATTTTCTGACAACTTCTCAAACTCGATTTTTCAAATTGAGATAATATGAAGCGTGAGAAGAATCGTATTTTCCTGTCGTTCATGCACTGTCTGCTTTCTGCTGACAGGCTGCTTGGCTGCTGGGCTGGGGGCTGTCTATTAGTTGTCACTCCCTTGTGCTATCTTGACTAGTTGGTGCTGCTGCACTTAAGTCTATTAGGGCGGGATAGCAACGTGTGTTTCGTTCCTTTCTTTCCATCTTGCCACACCTGCTGGCTGGCTAATACTGGTGTTGGTGGTCTGGTGGTGAGATAATGTGGTGTTGGCTGGCGTTATCAGTACTGGATGGCTGGCAGTGTCTTGTCTTTGGGTTAACTGACTGTGGAGTTGTCAGATTACTGACTGGCTGGCTGGCAGGCATTGTCACTCTACAATTCGATTGGCAGGCATTAAGTTATCGTCGGTTAAAGTCAACTCTCCACGAGATGTTCCTCTTCGTTATTGTCTGTACTTGCTTGATGGTTCTGGTTTTTGTCCAGGCGTTGGACGTGTCTCTTGTTGTCCAGGCGTAGGACGTGTCTCTTGTTGTCCAGGCGTTGGACGTGTCTCTTGTTGTCCAGGCGTAGGACGTGTCTCTTGTTGTCCAGGCGTAGGGCGTGTCTCTTGTTGTCCAGGCGTTGGACGTGTCTCTTGTTGTCCAGGCGTAGGACGTGTCTCTTGTTGTCCAGGCGTTGGATGTGTCTCTTTTTGTCAAGGCGTTGGACGTGTCTCTTGTTGTCCAGGCGAAGGACGTGTCTCTTGTTGTCCAGGCGTAGGACGTGTCTCTTGTTGTCCAGGTGTTGGACGTGTCTCTTTTTGTCCAGGCGTAGGACGTGTCTCTTGTTGTCCAGGCGTTGGACGTGTCTCTTTTTGTCCAGGCGTTGGACGTGTCTCTTTTTGTCCAGGCGTAGGACGTGTCTCTTTTTGTCCAGGCGTTGGACGTGTCTCTTATTCTCCAAGCCTCGGTGGTCTCTCTTGCTGTCCAGGCCTTGAATATGTCTCTCGTAGCGCAAGTCTTTGACATGTCTCTTGTCGTCCAGACCTTGGGTGGTTGGCTAATTTGTCGTCTATTTTGGGGACTGTCAGACAGGCCCTGTCAGCTATGAAACTAACTGGATCTGTCTGTCTGGGTGTGTTGCATAATCTGTCTGTTATTTGGTTCTGTCTAATGAGGGTTCCTTCTTTGTTTTGGTGATTGGCTGGTTTAGTGATTAGCTCTTTATTTAGTGATTGGTAGATTTGTTGATTGGATCGAGCTTCGTAAGCACCTGGTTAGGTCATTTTTTCGTTTCCTCAAATAGCTGACTGGTTTTGTAATTGGGTAGTTGGCTCGTTCCTGCTACTAAGATTGCTGTATTTGTTAGTTATTCGGTTACAGGAGATGCTGTTGAGATTTGTGGTTGACTAACTGTTACGTGGATGGGATACAAACCCCCTTCCTCCCTCCCTCCCCCCCCCCTCTCTCATTCTTACTCTGTAAGCCTATTTCGAACACCTGTTTCCAACATCCATCTATCCTTTTCCCCTGCAGATCCCCTATCTATTCTTGGATGGCCATCCACTGCATGTTAAAGCAAGCTGTCTCTTCAACCCTTATCCCCCATCAAGCCATTCCTTCATTCTTCTCCCCTCCATCTATCCACCCCTCCGCCCTTTGTTCTTTCCTCCCACCCATCCACCTATCCATCTATCCCTCTTCCACCCCATCTCCCCACCAAGGCTTCCGTTAGAAGGGCGGGAGGAGCAGGGGGGAGGTGGCTCCTCCATATTTTATTCATTTCCCCTTTTTTTCCGGCTTAGATAAATGTCGGCAGACTGCCAGAGGAACTCTGGGGCCGGGGTGTCATTGAGTATGTCGCCGAGGGTGAGAAGCTGACTCAATGATCAGAGGAGATAAGGACGTCAACTGCACTCCTTCATCTCCTTGTGGGAGAGTTGGTGGTGGTATGTGATGTGATGCTTATATATATATATATATATATATATATA
>NC_091206.1:16336913-16559413 GCF_040958095.1 Procambarus clarkii | reverse complement strand
ACACCATAGAGTAACCGGGGACACCATAGAGTAACCGGGAGAGCTTAGAGTAACCGGGAGACCTTAGAGTAACCGGGGACACCATAGAGTAACCGGGAGAG
Organism: Procambarus clarkii; assembly: GCF_040958095.1. Classification (NCBI taxonomy): domain Eukaryota; kingdom Metazoa; phylum Arthropoda; class Malacostraca; order Decapoda; family Cambaridae; genus Procambarus; species Procambarus clarkii. The sequence goes on along the minus strand of NC_091206.1, from coordinate 16,559,312 downwards.
CTTAGAGTAACCGGGAGACCTTAGAGTAACCGGGGACACCATAGAGTAACCGGGAGAGCTTAGAGTAACCGGGAGACCTTAGAGTAACCGGGGACACCATAGAGTAACCGGGGGAGACCTTAGAGTAACCGGGGAGATTTTAAAGTAACCGGGAAGACCTTAGAGTAACAGGGGAGATTTTAGAGTAACCGGGAAGACCTTAGAGTAACCGGGAAGACCTTAGAGTAACCGGGGAGATTTTAGAGTAACCGGGAAGTCCTTAGAGTAACCGGGGAGACCTTAGAGTAACCGGGGACACCATAGAGTAACCGGGAGAGCTTAGAGTAACCGGGGACACCATAGAGTAACCGGGAGACCTTAGAGTAACCGGGGGAGACCTTAGAGTAACCGGGAAGACCTTAGAGTCACCGGGAAGACCTTAGAGTAACCGGGGACACCATAGAGTAACCGGGAGAGCTTAGAGTAACCGGGGACACCATAGAGTAACCGGGAGAGCTTAGAGTAACCGGGGGAGAATTAGAGTAACCGGGAAGACCTTAGATTCACCGGGAAGACCTTAGAGTAACCGGGGACACCATAGAGTAACCGGGAGAGCTTAGAGTAACCGGGGACACCATAGAGTAACCGGGAGACCTTAGAGTAACCGGGGAAAACCTTAGAGTAACCGGGGAAGACCTTAGGGTTTAGCAGACAGCGAATGCGTTTAGCAACCCATCATAATAACCCAGTGGCTCTGCGGGCTTTGTGAGTGTCGCGCTCAGGACTGAGGACCTTTGTCTCAGCTTCACCGTAGCGCATAAAAGCCTTTGTCTCGGTAACAGCGGCAATTTAAACAGCTCATCCCTGCGGCACTGAAACTTTAAAAATTGTCATCTCTTCAAATCATGCGCTTTAAAGTCCATTATCTTGCTTTTCTGGCGGGAAATCTCGCCTCTATGATCTGGCTTCTTTGCATTGAAAGCTGAATGGTCTAATTTTCTTCAAGATTTAAGCCATATTCTTCGGGGGGAATTCAGGGCTTTTATTTATCAATATGTTGATATTTTAACATTTTTAACACCGGGTTTACCAGGTGTTTATATATATATATATATATATATATATATATATATATATATATATATATATATATATATATATATATATATATATATATGTCGTACCTAATGGCCAGAATGCACTTCTCGGCCTACTATGCAAGGCCCGATTTGCCTAATAAGCCAAGTTTTCATGAATTAATGTTTTTTCGACTACCTAACCTACCTAACCTAACCTAACCTAACTTTTTCAGCTACCTAACCTAACCTAACCTAACCTATAAAGATAGGTTAGGTAAGGTTAGGTAGGGTTGGTTAGGTTCGGTCATATATCTACGTTAATTTTAACTCTAATAAAAAAAATTGACCTCATACATAATGAAATGGGTAGCTTTATCTTTTCATAAGAAAAAAATAGAGAAAATATATTAATTCAGAAAAACTTGGCTTATTAGGCAAATCGGGCCTTGCATAGTAGGCTGAGAAGTGCGTTCTGGCTACTAGGTACGACATATGTATATATATATATATATATATATATATATATATATATATATATATATATATATATATATATATATATATTCACTGCAGTGTTCTTAAAAACCAAATCAAAATTCCCATAAAAATTTAGTTTTTTGTTTTTTTTTTGTTTTGTTTTTGCGCGAAAAAAATAGGAGTAAACATCAAAGCCAATTTTATTAAGCCTCCCTTGTTGTAATTATTGTTGTCTGAACCATGTTAGTCATGAGGCAGAGCGTACACCAGAGTAATGTACACCAGAGTACTGTACACCAGAGTACTGTACACCAGAGTACTGTACACCAGAGTACTGTACATAAGTGCAGTAGCTACACATGTCTGCTCTCTTGCCTTAGAGTGAGGGTGACTGTGGATGATCTTGGCCGTGTGAGAGTTCCCCTCTCTCTCTCTCTCTCTCTCTCTCTATCTCTCTCTCTCTCTCTCTCTCTCTCTCTCTCTCTCTCTCTCTCTCTCTCTCTCTCTCTCTCTCTCTCTCTCTCTCTCTCTCTCTCTCTCTCTTTCTCTCTCTCTCTCTCTCTTACTCTCTCTTACTCTCTCTTTCATGGTTTAACCTGTGAAGCTTTTTTTCTCTGTTACAAAATATTCCTTTGTAGGTGTGACCAGAGTTCTTGCATTGGCATCTATACATTGATCACATTTTGGGTTTCATTCCGTGCTCTGATATATGCATTCTGGAGCACCGCTGCCAAGCTTCTGGAAGGCCTCAACAAAGCTTCTGGAAGGCCTCAACAAAGCTTCTGGAAGGCCACAACAAAGCTTCTGGAAGGCCTCAACAAAGCTTCTGGAAGGCCACAACAAAGCTTCTGGAAGGCCTCAACAAAGCTTCTGGAAGGCCACAACAAAGCTTCTGGAAGGCCTCAACAAAGCTTCTGGAAGGCCACAACAAAGCTTCTGGAAGGCCACAACAAAGCCTCTGGAAGGCCTCAACAAAGCTTCTGGAAGGCCTCAACAAAGCTTCTGGATGACCACTTCCAAGAGTCTGGAAGCGGTGTGACAGGGGTATATTCACTTGACCGTTGTATCCGGCCAGTAAGCCAGCTGCAGGAACCCGGCCGCCGAAGTGACCCTCCCAGCACCCGACTTTGGCCTGCAGGAACCCGCTCCCGCAAACCAAGTGAGCAAGAAACGTATTATTTTTTTTGCCCCAGACTGGTTGTTGACGCAGTTAATTGAATCAAGTTTTGTTCGCCAATACAGTCTGGGATTTTTTGAGGGGGCGCTTGAGTATTAATTGGATAAAATTTCGCGTTTTCTTATTTGTACAGCAAACTCATCTTGCAGTAATGGATTTAGAATTAGGATTAGCTTGGTCTTGGCTTTCTTTTCGTCTTCCTTCGTCTCATTGTGTGTGTGTGTGTGTGTGTGTGTGTGTGTACTCACCTAGTTGTGCTTGCGGGAGTTGAGCTCTGGCTCTTTGGTCCCACCTCTCAACCGTGGGTGTGTGTGTGTGTGTGTGACCAGCCTTCAGCTCTTGAGCACCGCCTTCCCAGGTCTTGAGCTTTAACATGCAACAATTCCCTGTCTTATATGGCTTATTTCATACTTATTTTGTAAACTGTGAATGGAGATGTCGTTTTTCACCACATCAAAATCATTTCATTCTATTAACAATATTATGCTTCACATATATTTTTTTATATAGTATTGTTTCACAGACCACATCTCTCCCTCTACACCTCTCTTTATATCCATCCCAAGTACATTCCTCCCTCTCACTCTCTCCTTCACTATCTGTGCTCTCCCTCTCACCTCCAAGTTACAGTCCCGCTCCTGTGCCAGGTAAGTCCACTACGGGCTCACCATAGCCCGTGCTACTTGCCCCGCTCCTGTGCCAGGTAAGTCCACTACGGGCTCACCATAGCCCGTGCTACTTGGAACGATTTGTTCCCAGTAGCTGAATCTTAAACAACAACAACTCTCACCTCCTTCATCACGTTGCATTTTGTGTCTCACGCCCATCAGGACCGCCCTTCCGTGTCTCACGCCCATCAGGACCGCCCTTCCGTGTCTCACGCCCATCAGGACCGCCCTTCCGTGTCTCACGCCCATTAGGACCGCCCTTCCGTGTCTCACGCCCATTAGGACCGCCCTTCCGTGTCTCACGCCCATCAGGACCGCTCTTCCGTGTCTCACGCCCATCAGGACCGCCCTTCCGTGTCTCACGCCCATCAGAACCGCTCTTCCGTGTCTCACGCCCATCAGGACCGCCCTTCCGTGTCTCACGCCCATCAGGACCGCCCTTCCGTGTCTCACGCCCATCAGGACCGCTCTTCCGTGTCTCACGCCCATCAGGACCGCCCTTCCGTGTCTCACGCCCATTAGGACCGCCCTTCCGTGTCTCACGCCCATCAGGACCGCTCTTCCGTGTATCACGCCCATCAGGACCACCCTTCCGTGTCTCACGCCCATCAGGACCGCCCTTCCCTCTGTCTCACGCCCATCAGGACCGCCCTTCCCTCTGTCTCACACCCATCAGGACTGCCCTTCCCTGTGCTTCACGCCCATCAGGACCGCTCTTCCCTGTGCTTCACGCCCAATACCGCACAGCGCTCAGAGGGTTCTTATCCACCGTCTCTAAATTAAGCTTTTTTCCGGCACTTGAGAGAGAGATAAAGTATGCAAACGAGAGAGAGGAGTGCTTAAAATGGCACGATAATGCTAATTGGAAGGAGGGCGATAATGGATAAGTTCCGGGTAATGGTATTCCAGCGGCTTATTTACGGCTGATAAAGAAAATACTTTGATGTACTCAGAGAGAGAGACGCGGAAGATGTGGTCTGAACTGTACCCCGGTTAAGCCAGGTGATGTGGTACCGGGTCAGACCAGGTGCTGGGAGTACCGGGTCACACCAGGTGCTGGGAGTACCCGGGTCAGACCAGGTGCTGGGAGTAGCGGGTCAGACCAGGTGCTGGGAGTACCCGGGTCAGACCAGGTGCTGGGAGTACCCGGGTCAGACCAGGTGCTGGGAGTACCCGGGTCAGACCAGGTGCTGGGAGTACCGGGTCAGACCAGGTGCTGGGAGTACCGGGTCACACCAGGTGCTGGGAGTACCGGGTCAGACCAGGTGCTGGGAGTACCCGGGTCAGACCAGGTGCTGGGAGTAGCGGGTCAGACCAGGTGCTGGGAGTACCCGGGTCAGACCAGGTGCTGGGAGTACCCGGGTCAGACCAGGTGCTGGGAGTACCCGGGTCAGACCAGGTGCTGGGAGTACCGGGTCACACCAGGTGCTGGGAGTACCCGGGTCAGACCAGGTGCTGGGAGTACCCGGGTCAGACCAGGTGCTGGGAGTACCCGGGTCACACCAGGTGCTGGGAGTAGCGGGTCAGACCAGGTACTGACCTACCAGGTCAGCACCTGGTACTGGGTTACCAGTTCAGTCCGGTACAGTGTTCTGAGAGCAATGTTTACAGTGTATAAACCAGAGGAGATAAGGCTGTGTACCAGAGCCCCTGCAGGAGTAGAGGTATAACCTAACAGGAAAATAGCGTAAATAACTAATTACATTTGCTCTAGATAAGAAAATTGAGCTTATTAATTAACACACAGTTTAAATACAACAATTTACTCGAAATAAATTAGCTATTGTATCCAGTATCCATATTACTCTCCATTCTACCTTTATTTTTAAATAGACGTGTTCGTGTATTTAAGGGAATTCAAGAAGCCAAGAAGCTTTGAAGATCGTGGTCGAGATCATGAATAAGATGATGATAGATTAACTGCAGTCAAAGGCTTTAACGAAGCGTCACTGTGAAGTCACTGCGTCACTGTGCAGTCACTGCGTCACTGTGAAGTCACTGCGTCACTGTCACTGTGTACGTCATCTAGTACGTCATGAACCTCACAGACAGAACGTCTGACAGAACAACAGACAGCAGAAGAGACAGGGGAGCAGGTGGACAGACTGGGTAAAAAAAATGCTGTTGTATGGCCATCCCGGAATAATGCCCGAAGCGAGGCAACGTAACTCGACTATCTAGGGCGATACACAGTGGGGCCTTGTGGCTGAGTGGACAGCGCTTGGGGGTTCGATTCCCGGCGATGGCGGAAACAAATGGGTAGAGTTTCTTTCACCCTGTTGCGCCTGTTCACCTAGCAGTATATAGGTACCTGGGAGTTAGACTGCTGCTACGGGATGCTTCCTGGTGGATATGTGTACTCATCTAGTTGTACTCGCCTAGTTGTGCTTGCGGGGGGGGGGGGTTGAGTTCTGGCTCTTTGGTCCCGCCTCTCAACTGTCAATTAACTGGTGTACAGATTCCTGAGCCTACTGGGCCCTATCAAATCTACATTTGAAATTGTGCATAGAGTCAGCCTCCACCACATCACTGCCTAATGCATTCCATCTGTTAGCTACTCTGACACTGAAAAAGTTCTTTCTATGTGGCTCATTTTTGTGTGTGTGTGTGTGTGTGTGTGTGTGTGTGTGTGTGTGTGTGTGTGTGTGTGCGCGCGCGCACGTGTTAGAGAGCCTCTAACACATGTATGAGCCTGTATAACACATATGTAATAGATATAACAGAGAAAAAATAGATTGGTTAGAAAGGTGGGGTTCAAGAGCAAATAGCTCGATTCTGCAGTCACAAATAGCAGAGACATAGAAAATGCCCATTTTACTATGCTTTAGTATTAATTAATTCGACACATTTTTAATGAATTGGTCGATTCGTATTATGTTGCAAAGCCTTTAGCCTAGTAGGTCACGTGAGACTATTGGTCACGCTGGAGCAGCAAGGAAGATGGTCAAGTCGATGACCTAATATTTAAACAAGCGTTCACAGGGACAGGAAGACACTTCATACGAGGGTCAGGGTTCGAACGTCGACCCTGCAAGAAGCGAGACCTTGGGTCTGCCTACCAATCTCAGCAAATGGACTAGTTCAAAAGTAAGAGAGAGAGAGAGTGAGTGTTTCTATTAACTTTCACCCTATGCCTCTGTTACCTAGCAGTAAAATAGGTACCTGGGTGTTAGTCAGCTGTCACGGGCTGCTTCCTGGGGGTGGAGGCCTGGTCGAGGACCGGGCCGCGGGGACACTAAAAAGCCCCGAAATCATCTCAAGATAACCTCAAGATCGTTAGCTCAGATTAAGTTTCGGAACGATAGCTTTCTCCCTATCTCGATTACGTCTTTTTTTTATTTTTTATTAAATAATTGTTCATTCACTCGTGTTTATTGACAATTTACAATATCATTCTTACTCCTAGCACTGTTATTGCATGTATTGATAATCATTCTACTAAGTCTTCTGTCTAATCGACATGTATATATATACTTGTAGTGCCTTAGATCAGGATTCCTTCAGTCTCCCCTTCGACATACTAACTTGCTCGAGTTCATTATACATTATACAATGAATTTGCTAATCAAGAATGGCAGAGATGTTACCCCGAGGAGTGACTACAGGGCTGTGTGTCCCTGTGGTGCCCAGTCAACCCTCAGCGTAATGAGAGAAGGGAAATAGTCGGATCAAGAGAGAGAGAGAAGGGGAATGGAATACTGATAATATCCAATAGTGTTCTAGATTTATTATCTATATTAACTATTGGGATATGCGTAATGTTGGTCTCTCTCTCTCTCTCTCACTCTCTCTCTCTCTCTCTCTCTCTCTCTCTCTCTCTCTCTCTCTCTCTCTCTCTCTCTCTCTCTCTCTCTCTCTCTCTCTCTCTCTCTCTCACTCTCTCTCTCTCTCTCTCTCTCTCTCTCTCTCTCTCTCTCTCTCTCTCTCTCTCTCTCTCTCTCTCTCTCTCTCTCTCTCTCTCTCTCTCTCGCTGAACGTATGGAAGTTGATTAAATATTACATGAGCGAATTTGCTCACCAACCTTCGCAGAGAAATGGAACAAATTATTTGTCGATTTACGATTAAGAAACAACTAGATAAGTGTTTTCAGAGTGTACTGACCTAATTTTACTCGACTAACAGTGCTTGGGAGGGGTTGCCTTTCGGGTCTTTAGTCTCTTTAGTCCCGTCTGTCAGTCAACTCGTGTACAGGTTCCTCTGTCTTAGTCTTCCTCATAATTTTTGCATCAACAGCAAACATTGAGAGATATGAGTCCATTCCCTCTGGTAGATCATTTACGTACATGAATATGAAAACAGGATGAGTTCAAGTCCCAGCTGGGTCTGAGTATAAGTGACAGGATGAACAACTCAGCGGGTTTTCTTCCTATTGGGGGGTGTTGTACATGCCACTAAGCCAATAACAGACTGAGTGGCTGCTGAATAAACTCGCCCCGCGGGGCAAAATTTAAACTAATGATAGGTGCAAGAACTGAGCCCTGTGGGACTCTGCTAAGTACATCTTGCCACTCACAGTAACTCGTTGGCTTATATATATATATATATATATATATATATATATATATATATATATATATATATAATATAGACTATAGACTAAAAGACATTAGACTAAAATGTAGTCTAATGTAGTCTAATCAAGGACTCGAAACTAGGCAGCCAGAGTCATCGTACTAGCTATCCAGTACCATAAACACTACTCCAGCGATTACTTAAAAGTGTAGAAACGTCCAGAGAGCCACACATACACCCGGCAACACTCGTGGCGTGTTTTTTTTTGGGGGGAGGGGGAAAGGGGGACATCACAGATACCCCATCTATACTATACCTTGAACATCCAAAAGGTCGCACTGAACATACAGGTGTGTGTGCAAAGCTTGATTGGTCTCCAAGCCATTATTAAAACTATTTCCTCTAATGACTCTACTCCTGCTATTACGGCAGGACTTCTGTACTCGTCTGTTTGAGTGTATGTGCGTGTGTGTTAGTGTGTTAATGTGTGTGTATGTGTGTGTGTGCGTGTGTGTGTGTGTGTGTGTGTGTGTGTGTGTGTGTGTGTGTGTGTGTGTGTGTGTGTGTGCAAGGGTGCATATAATATTCAACAATTTCAGTACTGCCATTCAGACTGAGCCAACACCAGGGTTATGAAAGCCATCTGTCACTCCAACTGTTATTTGCCCACTTATTAAAAATGGCGTTAAATGAATGCTATCTTTTTTTTCTCTTGGTGCATGTGAACGATGAAACGTACGTGTGTGTGTGTGTGCGTGTGTGTGTACTCACCTAATTGTACTCACCTAATTGTGCTTGCGGGGGTTGAGCTTTGGCTCTTTGGTCCCGCCTCTCAGCTGTCAATCAACTGGTGTGTGTGTGTGTGTGTGTGTGTGTGTGTGTGTGTAAAACATGCTTGCGTCACATACCTGCTTCAGGTTCACTGCCTGGCACAGTTTGCTGTCATTATACTGAGGTTCCTGAATCGACAGGATACATAGTGCCCGTCTGTCTCTCAGTCGACACAGTTACAGCTGACTACAAGTTGTAAACACTCGTGAGCAAACGTAGCTGTGAGATCACTCACTCCTCCACTCGTAAGGTTACTCCTCCACACGTAAGGTCACTCCAGCACACGTAGCTGTGAGGTCTGTGTGATGCTGAACCACTCTTCGGTCTCTGAAAATACGTAAAGCTTACCTAGCGATGATTTCGGGGCTCAACGTCCCCGCAGCCCGGTCCTCGACCAGGCCTCCTCGTTGGAATATAGGATGTTCAATGGAGACAAGGAGGAACATGAACGACTCTCGGTAAAGCTATTAACTACATACATACATAACATGGTATCCACATATACGCACTTGCGCTGGCCTGGGCCCGCTTTGTCGATAACCCGCTGTGATCGACACTTAACCTACGAACCCAACACTTGCGGGTTTTAAAGGATTACACTGGACGACACTGTGAGGAAAGCCTATGATTCCTTCAACCCGTTCTCGCAAATTCGTATAGTCAATATTGACTTATTAACTACGTGCATAGGTGATAAGGTTAGGTAAGGTCGGTGTTTTCTATGAAGCTTTTTAAGGGTATCTATTATGTTTAGTATGTCACCTATGCACTTATTTAATAAGTCAATATTGACTTTACGAATTTGCGAGAACGGGTTGGATTCCTTAGATGATATCGTTGGGCACTGACTTGAAAGATCTGTCACATGGTCCAGATGGCTCTTCACCGGCTTTTCAGAATGGGACATGTAGTTCAGACTGCGACAAGACTTCTCCGTCACACACACACCAACACATGATGGAACAAGGTGTATATAGAGTTTTCACCTGCAGGGCTTAATGGGGCAATAATTTAGTAGTTACTTGTTCATGAACACAAATAGTCACTTAGAGCCCCTCTCTCTCTCTCTCTCTCTCTCTCTCTCTCTCTCTCTCTCTCTCTCTCTCTCTCTCTCTCTCTCTCTCTCTCTCTCTCTCTCTCTCTCTCTCTCTCTCATCACAGCACACGCCACCACAGGTACACCAGCCTACGAACAACATAGAAAATCAAACACAAACACGAATTCTAAAATTTATATCACCCGCTTTAACATTATCGCCAACCCAAGTCCCAACGTTTTATTTTTCTCATAAATATATGTGTGGAATTAATTTGAAATATGGCGGGGTTAATCAATTCAAATTTAGTAAATTTAGGATTCATACATTTTTTGCTGAAAATCATAATTTTAGAGCGATGTTCGAACTCTCGGGGGAAGGGGGGCGGTGACCCCCTGCCTACATCATTCCTATTTGTCGGGATTTTACGCAACGTAACTCATTTTTTCAAGCAATTTCATTTCAGTGTGTAGTTATTTACTGTTTCCTCTCTGTGAAGTGTACTGCTTTGTTTAGTTCTCTCTGTTTCTCTCTGTCTCTCTATCTCTCTCTGTCTCTCTTTCTCTCTGCCTCTGTTTATTTCTGTCTCTCTTTGTCTCTCTCTCTCTCTCTCTCTCTCTCTCTCTCTCTCTCTCTCTCTCTCTCTCTCTCTCTCTCTCTCTCTCTCTCTCTCTCTCTCTCTCTCTTTCTGTTTCTCTCTCTCTCTCTCTCTCTCTTTCTGCTTCTCTCTCTCTCTCTCTCTCTCTCTCTCTCTCTCTCTCTCTCTCTCTCTCTCTCTCTCTCTCTCTCTCTCTCTCTCTCTCTCTCTCTCTCTCTCTTTCTGCTTCTCTCTCTCTCTCTCTCTCTCTCTCTCTCTCTCTCTCTCTCTCTCTCTCTCTCTCTCTCTCTCTCTCTCTCTCTCTCTCTCTCTCTCTCTCTTTCTGCTTCTCTCTCTCTCTCTCTCTCTCTCTCTCTCTCTCTCTCTCTCTCTCTCTCTCTCTCTCTCTCTCTCTCTCTCTCTCTCTCTCTCTCTCCCTCCCTCCCCCTCTCTGTCTTCATAGATGTTAAGAGTATTTCCACTTTTGAAGTCTCACAGTGATCTTTCCCACAATATGTATTAAAACAAATAAGATAATTGGTGAAACTAAATAATTCTTACCGCCTTCACAGTGTTGTATCCCACTGACCCTCACTAAAATGACCGTCTCGCTGCTTCGAGATGGAGTGTAGTTATGTTATGGTGATGCCACATAAATCAACACTACATATAGCCTCGTTGAGTCGTGCTGGTGTTTGGTGCACGTAACACGTTTTACTTGATTAAAAGCTGGAAAAGATCCCTTAGTATTTCTTATTCTCTCTCCTTCTCTCTCCCTCTCCCCTCTCTATCCCTCTCCATCTCTCTCCCTCTCCCTCTCTCTATCTCTACCAACAACAGGTCGGCTATAAATTCCTCAAACAGAACATAACACTATAAATAATTTAGTCATACTTTTATACAACTTGGTTTTATCATTTGCAATATTTCTCCTCAGAACTTTATTGTTTTCTCCCCAAAATTTCTATGTCTATGGGAGAGTTAAATAGTGTAAAAATAACACTAATTCCTGAATGAAGTGAAGATTCTATATGAAGTCCAAACCACACATCAGAAAATCCTTTCGCTTAGATTTTCTGATATATAGAAAATATATGTGTGGTGGGTACATGATCCTCGAGGATGCTGTATCGATATATATATATATATATATATATATATATATATATATATATATATATATATATATATATATATATATATATATATATGTCGTACCTAGTAGCCAGAACGCACTTCTCGGCCTACTATGCAAGGCCCGACTTGCCTAATAAGCTAAGTTTTCGTGAATTAATATATTTTCTCTAATTTTTTTCTTATGAAATAATAAAGCTACCCATTTCATTACGTATGAGGTCAATTTTTTTTTATTGGAGTTAAAATTAACGTAGATATATGACCGAACCTAACCAACCCTACCTAACCTAACCTAACCTATCTCTATAGGTTAGGTTAGGTTAGGTAGCCGAAAAAGTTAGGTTAGGTTAGGTTAGGTAGGTTAGGTTGTCGAAAAATAATTAATTCATGAAAACTTGGCTTATTAGGCAAATCGGGCCTTGCATAGTAGGCTGAGAAGGGCGTTCTGGCTACTAGGTACGACATATATATATATATATATATATATATATATATATATATATATATATATATATATATATATATATATATATATATATATATATATTCATTATTTGGCTCACTTGATTTATGAAGAATATTGGATTTATTTAGTAATGAAACATGGGAAAAAAAAACATAAAACACTGGGTATTTTTTTCCGTCAGTTTTCTGCTCAGTAATGTCATGAAACATGAACTTTGTATATTATTATCCCTGGGAAATAAGTTATGGTTTGTTTTTATATGGTGATGTATGTATTTGAATCCTCCTGTCGTTTTCTCCTTTCTTGCTCTCAAGTTCTGTCACTATTTCTCTTCCTGTCTGTCTTTCTCTTTCTCTGTTTTAACAAGCTCTATCTGTCTCTCTATTCTGATTACCTGTGTCTCTATTCTGAGAGGCTCTGCCTATCCTCTAACGGCGTCTGTCTCTCCTGGCTAGTTCTGCTTGTGTGTGTGTGTGTGTCTCTCTCTCTCTCTCTCTCTCTCTCTCTCTCTCTCTCTCTCTCTCTCTCTCTCTCTCTCTCTCTCTCTCTCTCTCTCTCTCTCTCATTTATCATCTCCAGAGTGTTGCTAACGACATAATTCTTGCTGATCAACCTACCTCCTATAGTCTGGTTTCCTTGCACTTGTACACTGTTTAAAGAATATATATATATATATATATATATATATATATATATATATATATATATATATATATATATATATATATATATATATATATATATAGCCACAAAACTTGGGCTTCATCAATTATGCAACATCAAAATCCTCGCAATCTTGCATTTCCGTAATCATTACGAATGTTGCTCATCAGTTCGTTTCAAAGTGAAGAAGTAATTGCTTCGTTACACATGATTGATTGTTCGATATTAACAGAGTAATAGTTCGTGGTCCTGTGTTGTGGCAGTTGTCTTTGTCAGTGTCCTTGTCAATGTCCTTGTTAATGTCCTTGTGAATATCGTAATATCTTAATGTCCGTGTGAATGTCCTTGATAATGTTCTTGGCTTAGCTTGTAAACTAGGAATAATCAGGCAATTCCTGGGTTCCAGATCACTCTTCCTAGTAGACACTGCTCCTGCTCCTTTAAGCTTATGTGGCGAGTTACATAAATAATGTAACTCACCATAAGTTACATAAGTATTGTAACAGTGGGAATCACATTTTATTACATTCAAAAATGGATATAATCACTTTGGGAAATGGAAAATAAATTTATATACAAAAATGCAATTGTATTTCAATATTATATTTATAATAATGTGGATAATCATATATTTTTATATCTAATTCTCTTTTCTCTTCATTGATATGTACATTATTTTGGTGAACTATTTGCAGTATGATAGTTTGGGCTGGAATGTGTGGCATCGCTTGTCATGGAGCAGGTGCACTTATGTAAACACTTCAGAGGAAGTGTTTACATAACAGTATCTAAGTGACAGTCAGGTCTAGTTCTTCACATATGTGTAACATGTGACTAAGGAGCCCAGTCTTGAAGGTAGTACATTAATGCTCTGTAATGTAATCCTCACTTATTCTTTAATCCAGTTAAATACACTTGCACACCCTAAGTCATGCACTGTACGTATCTTAGCCAAACAAAACGTTCCGGGGAGAGGCAAGGAAGTATCTATATACAAAGAAGGAACCATAACCAGGAAATTCACGTCAATTCCTGGAGAAATTTCCGGTGAAACGACATAGACTTGGGGCCAGATTCACGAAAGAACTTACGAACCTGTACATCTTTTCTCAATCTTTGGCGGCTTTGTTTACAATTATTAAACAGTTAATGAGCTCCGAAGCACCAGCAGGCTGTTTATAACAATAACAACAGTTAAATGGGACGTTTTCATGCTTGTAAACTGTTTAATAAATGTAACCAAAGCCGTCAAAGATTGAGGAAAGATGTAAACGTTCGTAAGTGTTTGCGTAAGTCCTTTCGTGAATCTGGCCCTTGGTCTACACACACTCCCTTGGTAGTCAAAGGTTCCGTGTCTCCTTCCTCTCACTCACTTGCTCACTTTACTCTCTCTTTCACTCAGTTTACGCTCTCACACACGGGCATGTTGGTCACACAAACCTGTGTTATGTTACCAGTTCCCAGACAAACGTACCGCGTGGACAACTACAAATTACTTTGAGTTCGTTGTTTGTTTAGCGAACCATTTCTGGAGCCAGCTCCAGAAATGGTTCGTTCTAATGGTTCCAACTTGTCCCATCTCGGTACATGGGTATATAAATATATAACACCTGAGTGTAGGGACCCTTAGCCCTGAAGAGGATACACTGCACCACGGACATCAGATATTGAAGAAGGAAGTGTGACAAAGAGAGAGAGAGAGAGAGAGAGAGAGAGAGAGAGAGAGAGAGAGAGAGAGAGAGAGAGAGAGAGAGAGAGAGAGAGAGAGAGAGAGTGTAACGATGTAACTTTGGATATATCATAGTTATCTTCGTCTCGCTCACAAAGCCAAGGAAAACTCCAAACCCAAAATAACATTACACTTGAGTTTGATAACAAACAACGGGAATATAAGTCAAATTAACAAATACGGCCAGGCAGCGTTAAGGAAAGATAACTTGGAAGAGTGCAGAAGTTTTGAGTGCAGCAGAGTACAGCAGAGTGCGGCAGAGTACAGCAGAGTACAGCAGAGTGCGGCAGGGGGAGGGCAGAGACGGCTAAGTATGGCAAAGAGAGCAGGGAGGGTTGGCATTGGAGCAGAAAGGGCGAAAAAGAGCAGTTGAAAGCAATTGCCTGCTAAATTGTTAAATATGATCACAGAGTTAAATGGAATTGCTCGCACAGTAGTATGAATGGTAACAATTCAACGTAACACAATAGGAGAGAAGCAAATTATTCAGGAGCCTTCACAGTAAGTTAATTGTTAAAAGTAGCGCGAGAAATGTCTTAAAACTGTTAACCCTGAAGACTGAATTTGTAAGAGTACAGCATTTATTATTATTAACATCATTATTGACAAAATTTAATTACAATTTAATTCCTCAGATTAGGCAAAATTAAGTCTTATTAAAGTGAGGATAATGCTGGCATTCACTGTCACACAGGACAGAGGGTCATACATAAGACAATAGGTCTAAACTGTAGGTTGAAGTACCTATATATCATGGGTTACAATCAATGTTTCAATATATGAATATGTAAATACAACTTTCTATTGAGCACTGCCACACAAGGGCAGGGATGGGTTCATAAGAGTTGCAACTTAAAAATAATATAAATAAAATTGTTCTTCATTCTTTAAAATGGACAAGCAAATTTTGGATAAATTTTAAAAATGTCGTCCAGTACACAGCAAGTGCAACACTTCCTAGAAGCATAAATGGCTTTCTCCTTATTTTCTAATACTGTTCTTCATCCTCTTCCACCTCCTCCTCTATTGGAAAATCATTTCTTGTTGGGAAAGGTGATTTTTTCTCTCTCTGCCACAGACGTGGCCAAACATTTGCAGCATTTACAATGGTAACCTGCATATATGTTTTCTTCTGCCTGCCATGGACAGGGTTAGAGCTGTGTTAGGCTGCATATAGTGCAGGGAGATTGACCACTTATCTACAGAAAATTATTAAAGTCTTTTAACAAGCTCCAAAAATGATGATTTTCTCATTTATTGTATAAATGTTGCATTACATAGTAAATCTTGGAGCTTAGGTTTAAGAGTACAGTATGGACCAGACCACACACTAGAAGTTGAAGGGACGACGACGTTTCGGTCCGTCCTGGACCATTGACAAGTCGATTGTTTTGAATCACAATCGACTTGAGAATGGTCCAGGACGGACCGAAACGTCGTCGTCCCTTCACCTTCTAGTGTGTGGTCTGATCAACATACTTCAGCCACGTTATTGTGACTCATCGCCTGCATAAGAGTACAGTAGTTAACTTTTGGTCAAGTGTTGCATTTTCCGTGTATGGCCTTCAGGCTATCAGTAGTACACAACTTGAACGAGGAGTTTTTGAGTAGATGGTTCATGTACTGGACATATACCCCGAGTCTCTATATGTGTGGTAGTGTTTAGGAGGATGGGTTGTACATGATATTGTTTCCTGTTAAGCCACGGAGCCTGTCTGAAACACCTATCTTATGTCCTTTCCATATTTATTTGTTTATTTATATATTTTATTCTCGTATATATTTTTCCTACCGGTTTGACTAGTCTTAGGAAGTGAAGAAGGGATTCCAAACCTAAACTTATTTTATAGCCGCGGTTAAATTATTTATTAAATGTCACGAGTTTATAAATAATTTTACTAATTATTGCGGCTCCAGATTTTTTGATGAGGTTATCTTAAGGTTATCTTGAAATGATTTCGGGGCTTAGCGTCCCCGCGGCCCGGTCCTCGACCAGGCCTCCTTTTTGTTACACATCCCCAGGAAGCAGCCCGTAGCAGCTGTCTAACTCCCAGAGGTACCTCTTTACTGCTAGGTGAACAAATGCATCAGGGGGAAAGAAACTCTGCTTATGTGTTTTCGCCTCCACCGGGGATCGAACCAGAAACCTTAGGACTAGGAATCCCGAGCGCTGTCCACTCAGCCGTAGGCCCCCTCCTAATGATAATATCATTCATTTTACTGTAATTCCACACCCAAGATATGCTGAGGGACACGTCCAGCGCACAGTGAGAAGGGTCAATATGCTGTTTGAACTATTTGTTGTTTAAGATTCGCTACCTGGAACAAAAAGTTCCAAGTAGCTCGGGCTATGGTGAGCCCGTAGAGTTTGGACTAGGTGTGGACCAGCAGGAAGTTGAGGATTGTAGAGCTCTCATCAACGATAGGGGTCATTCCTCCACTCCGTCTTCTCATCCCACCTCTCATACCTCTTTGTTTTTTAAGATTAAGCCACTCAAGCGGTGGCACGGGCATGAATAGCCCATAAATGTACCTCTCCCAAGTGCTGTATAATATAGCCAAACTGGCTCGGTGCTTTCTCCTGACCCTTTACTATCGTAATGTTACAAACATGTATGGCTAGTGTTTTTCTATCCAGCTTCATTTTTGTAGACAGATACGGTCGAAAGAGTACGACGTGAGCCTTATATTTTTCTATATTACTTTGTCTTTTCAAAGAAGATCAAAAGTATTTTCATGTACTGCTATTTGATTCAGTTTTTCCCCAACTGATAATTTCATAATTTAATTAATTTTGGCCTATGTACTTTTTATGTACAATATAGTTTCTCTGAGTTAGTTCTTCTCTGTTTTCCTCTCTGCCTTCTGTCCGACCTCCCTACCATCTCTCTCTCTCTCTCTCTCTCTCTCTCTCTCTCTCTCTCTCTCTCTCTCTCTCTCTCTCTCTCTCTCTCTCTCTCTCTCTCTCTCTCCCTCTCGTTTCTCCTTTAACATTCTGCTTGTTTATCAATCTCCAATCTATAATGCTTGTTTATCAATTGTTAACCAATCTGTAATCTATATAATCAATATTACAGTTCTACGTCTATATCATCAACAACTGCCTCTCTGTAACTCTCCATCTTCAAGTCCGTCTGCCTTGCACGTACCTGGACATTTGCTCGTCACCAAGTCTAACAATCCGAGTCTCTTCGTTGAACTAAACATGATGCAGAGACATAGTTAATAACATTGATAGGAAACCCTTTCGCATAGAGCAATCATCTGAAACACCGTGATGGGAGGCTTTGAAGGACTCTGATCCTGCGTCTGTGGAGGGTTTGAAGGACTCTGATCCTGCGTCTGTGGAGGGTTTGAAGGACTCTGATCCTGCGTCTGTGGGGCTTTGAAGGACTCTGATGGTGCGTCTGTGGGGATTTGAAGGACTCTGATGCTGCGTCTGTGGGACTTTGAAGGACTCTGATGGTGCGTCTGTGGGGCTTTGAAGGACTCTGATGCTGCGTCTGTGGCTGCGTTATATATATATTCAATTCGACGAGTTTTCACTCGGTCCTGAACAACGGAGAGGTGATGAATGTGTGACTTCACTCCGGCGGTTCGCAATAGATTATCTGGGGTGAAAAATATCGGAAACTGTTGAACTGTGTACATAGTTGGTAGAATAGTTTGTAATGTTCAAATGGTCTGTTTGTTCGAGTGTGAGAATGAAATATGGATATATTTTAAATTTGTTGTAAAATACGCCTTTTTATTCTTAATATTTTACAATAATTCATAGATAAGTTTGATCATAAATGACATAATCCAATTGCTTTTATCTTTTACGAAAATATAATCGTTGAAAATGTATTAGTTTTCTAGAAAATGCGACAAGGTACAATTAAGCAGTTGTTGCAAACTTTCAAATAAAAATTATTTTGCTTCCTGTGAGCTCTTAACTACTGAGGAAAAAAAATGAAAAGGCTCCAGCAACGAACTAACAAAATTTTGGGAAAAATTGGATGAGGCCAAATATAAAAAGACATCGGGTTTCAGAATACTAAAGACAGCACGTTCAGAGGAAGGCTTCTGTTTTAGGAGTGATCATTTATCCCTAATTTCTCTCCTTGGTCAATGTTGTTAGCGGCTCTTGTTGTTTATTGTTGTTGTAGATTCAGCTACTGGGGACAAAAAGTTCCAAGTAGCACAGGCTATGGTGAGCCCGTAGTGGACTTACCTGGCCAGCTCGTCCTCCAAACAAAGATCCAAAAGTGATTCCATCCACCCGCCAAACCCCCTGTTTATGAATGAAAAGCGGTTTACACACGACTCACAACTGCTGACGTTCGAACATATCCGGAACAAGTGCTTCACTGACGAATTTTGTTCGAACCACAACGCTATAAATGCTTCACCCACGTACTACAAATACAAATAATCGCCAACAGAACCTAAACACCTAACCTAACCTATGCCTATATATACACAATATGCTAATATATTATAATATTAATTTATACTTGAGAAAAATCCCGTTTTGAATGAACAGCATATTAAAATTTATGAATGCGTCTGTGGGGTTGACCGCTGAATGTAATGGACTTGAGTCGAGGACGGGTTGACCTGGCACAGGAGCGGGGCTGTAACTTAGCGGCTCCTGCAAATGCTTCCTTTTAGGGGACTTTCTTAAGCGAGGCGAAATTTATGATTGTTTATTGATACTATTACGAGGTTCCGTGCCTTCTAAAATTATTTAGTATTTAGGCTACTGTTAGAGCCATTTAACATCCCTTGCCTACCTCATACACTTTATGTGATATTTTATTTACGGTAAATATATAATAATAATAATAATAATAATATTAATGATAATTTATTTAAGAACAGTACATACATAGTTGCAGTGTTGCAGTACAAACATTCTGTTAGATTTAAAGATAGAGGTAGTACATACAATACCTAAAGTCACTAGTACGCATAGCGTTTCGGGCAAATATATTTAGGCCCAAACGAATGGCGCCTTCTCAGGCATTCCAGAAGTTTCTCATCGTGTCACGTGACCGTTTCAGCCAATGAGAAGTTAAGTGACACGTGGCACTCTTTAATTAGTCGAAATATTTGATATAGAGGCGCCAGCCAATCAGAGTGATGGTAGACTCGTTTCTCGAAGGCTATCATAAATGGAAGTGAGCCTCTTGGAGCTCACTCAGTGTTCTGTGGTCGCCTGTGGTAGCCAGTCACGTCGACGCTCCGTCATACATCCTCATAGGATCATTGGCCTCACATCAAAGGTTCCGACGTTGGAGATTTCGGCTTACTGCTGGTATTGAAGGAGAGGAGTGGATAGCCGCTGGAGCTGGATTATGAGCCCTGGACGTGATTACGTTATTGTGGGAGTTCTCTGACGAATAACCAGCACATTTTGACTCGGCTGTCCTGATGTGTTCTGCTATGAGGAACTGGCCAGTGGGCAAAACATGTTTGAGTAACGTTTAATGAATGCATAAACAACGTTTTAGACGTTTAAACGGTATATCTTATCTTGAGATGATTTCGGGGCTTTTAGTGTCCCCGCGGCCCGTTCCTCGACCAGGCCTCCACCCCAGGAAGCAGCCCGTGACAGCTGACTAACACCCAGGTACCTATTTTACTGCTAGGTAACAGGGGCATAGAGTGAAAGAAACTCTGCCCAATGTTTCTCACCGGCTCCTGGGATCGAACCCAGGATCACAGGATCACAATTCCAGCGTGCTGTCAGCTCGGCCGACCGGCTCCCCCGTAGCGTAGCAGCCGAGTGAAGGTGATGTTCCAGCCCTGGATAGTAGTTGGTTTGTTTGTTAGCGAGGTTTGGCTGAGGACATTTCATTCGAGTAGGAGCCTCACAGCCCACCTGGAGCATGGAGTAATACTTCACAGTATTCGAAGTTGAACAAGAGTTAAGTCACTGTTAAGACACTCTGTGCTCTCTCTTTAAGACACCCAACCCACAAATCTGGAAACAAAAGAACTGATGTGTCGGTCCGTCCTGAGCCGTTATCGTGACTTCATAATGTTGAAGAGGACGGACCGAAACGTCCTCAATACTTCATATTCGTCGGTTGGGTGTCTGATTTTCACGTTATCGTGACTTACTATGTATTTCATCTCTGTACTAGCTATCACACACGTTTTGAAGATACCAGTCGGCGTAGTATAGTGATGAATATGTAATTAACATATTGATTACATATGATTACATATACATATTACAACTCCGTGGAGTTGTGTACATGAGTTGTGTACAGTACAGTTCGCTACGTTCTCGACTCACAGTTGAGACTCCCTGGCTCGATACCCGGGCGGGACAGAAATGATTAGGCATGTTATCACCCCGATGTCTCTGTTCACCTTGCGGTAGATAGGCACCCGGGAGTTGGCCAACTGTTCTGGGGTTGGATCCTGGGGAGGGGTTCTCGATACAAGCTTAGAAAGCAGCAGGCTGCCTGTCCCCGACGAAATGAATGATTAAAAGTGTATTGATAGCTTCATCATCATCACCATCGTTATCACCCTCATCACAATCATCAAAGATCCTCATCACCACACTGTTATGGTTCACTATCACTGTTATCCTTTGTTATGGCAATCACTGATATCCCTGTTATCATAATCACTGGTGTTTCGCCGTTGTTATCATATTATGCACATGTGTGGCACCGTTGGAATAGTGTAAGCTTTTTATCGCATTCTCTAAATTAAATTTAAAAATTTCACGTTGAATTGAAAAAATAGATTTAGTTCACTCCAAGATTGAATTAACATACTTGACATACGCGATGTTAACCAAAATTTAACAAATATTTGAGTGGAAAGTCATAAATTACCTGGCTGGAAAAATGGTGGTAAATCAGTGATCATTCTCTCGTTGCTGTTGAATGGGTTTGTTGCTTGGTCTGTATACATGAGAATTGGTCCTGTATACGTGGGTATACATGGGTGAAGGAGGTGTGGAAGAGGGTAAAAGGGGGATGTATATCGACATGGGAGCTACAGGGGAAAGGTTCGAGCCTCAGGGTGAAATTGAAGATAATAGGCCTACTGACACTGTTTTCAGCCTCCTTGCCTGGTTGTAAAGTGTGACTGTCCTTGTTTTAAGACCCGAGATCGAGTCTCAGTGATTCAAAAGATCAGAATATACACAAATAACTAATTGTTAAGATAAACATTCCGAGTGAATATTTATTGCAAGAAAAAAAACGAAAACTATTTTCATTTTCATACATTTTATTTTCAGGTTTTAGTTTAATGTTTACTTAATACTAAATTTTACTTAAGCTTTCATTCATAACTCATTTAATCCCATTATTGTGTTCATTAATATATCTACACTATTTTGTCCTTTTGAATTAAACAAGGTATATGCTACAGCGTCCGTCTGTATCGCTGTAGCAAAGCACTAAAAATGATTAAAGAGATTGTTTTTATACAGGAAAATTTGGTAGAAGAATCATCAATAAAAATGTCCATTTTTAAAAACGCAAATTTCTCCATTCCATTCATCTGGGTTGGGTTTTTATAACAAAAAATACTCAAAGTGTTAAACCTCTGCCACCTTGCAGCCAACATGGCACTGGACAAAGTTCTAGGGATCTGACCAGAAAGTTGTAACCATGAACTTAAATTGAGGTGATTAAGTTTAATTTGCAATCTCTCTCTCTCTCTCTCTCTCTCTCTCTCTCTCTCTCTCTCTCTCTCTCTCTCTCTCTCTCTCTCTCTCTCTCTCTCTCCCTCTCCCTCTCTCTCTCTCTCTCTCTCTCTCTCTCTCTCTCTCTCTCTCTCTCTCTCTCTCTCTCTTTCTCCCTCTCTCTCTCTCTCTCTCTCTCTCTCTCTCTCTCTCTCTCTCTCTCTCTCTCTCTCTCTCTCTCTCTCTCTCTCTCTCTCTCTCTCTCTCTCTCTCTCTGTCATTTTCTAGTGAGGTTTAAGTTATACATTATGGGAATTAAGTGGTTGTGGGTAATGAGGCGAACACACATAATAATTTATCAGTGGTAATGGCCCAGATATGGTGCAGTGATGAGGGGGCTAGAGAGAGAGAGAGAGAGAGAGAGAGAGAGAGAGAGAGAGAGAGAGAGAGAGAGAGAGAGAGAGAGAGACAGACAGACAGACAGACAGACAGACAGACACAGAGACAGGCAGAAATAGGGTAGAAAGGCAATTATAGGAATATATCTTTCAATTGCATGTATTATTACACTAATTATAATTATAAGAAATATAATTAATATTGGTATGATTTTTTTGTATACAGGTGTATGTTCTGGACTGAATAATACGCCCTAGTTTATGAGTAATCTCTTAGTGAGACGTCATAACTTCCTTGAAGTTCACATACCATAACCTCAAACATATAATCTCAACTAGTAATTTCCATCTCTAGATCTAAACTATTAATCTACGATTTCATCACACAGTCCGTCCCGTCAACGTGACCATCCTGAGTGGCATGGAGAGCCTGAGTGCCGGCTCTGAGTACGAGCTGGTGTGCCAGGCCTGGGGGTCGAGACCTGCTGCCATCATCAGCTGGTGGAAGGGTGGCACTCTGCCACTTAAAGACGCCGTTATGACGGTGAGTTAGTGTAGTGGTGTCGCGTGCTGGGGTGCCAATGTGCTGTTGCACACATGAGGGAAGTGATTGCACGGCTTGCAAGTTGCAAGTTGCAAGTGTTGTTGTGTGTATATATATACCTAGAAGGGGTACCACCTCTGGTGCAAGTGTAAGGACCCATAGCCGCCTCAGAGAAGAAAATAAAGAGTACTTAGAGAAGACCTTGTGGATCCCCACTGAACACTTTGATATTTTCTTCTCCTACCACCCCAATTCTTTTGGTATGTGTCTATATATATATATATATATATATATATATATATATATATATATATATATATATATATATATATAACTATATATATATATATATATATATATATATATATAACCCAAAGAATGAGGTGATTTGGTAAAATGCTATGCCCAAGATAACTATCCGAGTGCCGGCGGTGGAGTGGTTCATATAGCCTCGGCTATCACCTCATTATGTCCGGTCGTGATGGTCAAGTGGATTAAGGCGTCTTGTACATACCAGTTGCGTTGCTTCTGGGAGTATGGGTTCGAGTCACTTCTGGGGTGTGAGTTTTCAGTTGCATATGTCCTGGGGACCATTCAGGCTTGTTCGCATATATATATATATATATATATATATATATATATATATATATATATATATATATATATATATATATATATATATATATAAAACTTTATTTGAAAATGTCATTACACAAAAAAGTTACAACATTGGTTACATGCAGGGTACAAGGCTACTTGTCACAAGTTGAACAGCTCCTCCAGCTCCTCAGATGGCGGGCAGGAACCGTGGATGCAGTGAGCATTTCCTCTGTGGATTGCCACACTAAGGCGCTGAAAGAGAAAACTGGCAGCTCTAGGGTCTCTAGTTGTTTCAATTAGCTTGGACCCCAACCCCTTAAAAAAACTAGTAGCACTTTTACCCCAGGCACCAAGTGTCTCTGAGACAATGGGGACAAAATTGTAGTGGTGCTCAAGGTCTCTGTATTTACGTGACTTGGCCGCTTCCCGGTGATTGGCAGCTCCTCCTGCTTGTGTAGCACTGAAGTCAACATAGGTATTGGCTAAAGTTGAACCGGAAGTGTAGTCCCACACCATATATATATATATATATATATATATATATATATATATATATATATATATATATATATATATATATATATATATATATATATATATATATTTGTTATTAATGCAATCGGGTTAATTATATCCCCCGTGTAATTATTACTGGACGGTATATCGAACAACA
Organism: Procambarus clarkii; assembly: GCF_040958095.1. Classification (NCBI taxonomy): domain Eukaryota; kingdom Metazoa; phylum Arthropoda; class Malacostraca; order Decapoda; family Cambaridae; genus Procambarus; species Procambarus clarkii. The sequence goes on along the minus strand of NC_091206.1, from coordinate 16,535,122 downwards.
TTGCCTTGAATTTGAATTTAAATGCAAATGAATGCCATAAAACCAGGTGCTTGGGGCTCCTACACCTGTTGTTGTTCCCCTCACATTATTGTCCCCTCTTGCTCTCTTCTTATATTGAATGTTTAGATATATATAATGCGATATTTTAGCACCTGTTTGTGCTTGAATTATACTACACTCATTTTCTTCATGGTGTTCAATGCTCTTCTCTGGTTCATGGTGTTCAATGCTCTTCTCTGGTTCATGGTGTTCAATGTTCTTCTCTGGTTCGTGGTGTTCAATGCTCTTCTCTGGTTCGTGGTGTTCAATGCTCTTCTCTGGTTCATAGTGTTCAATGCTCTTCTCTGGTTCATGGTGTTCAATGTTCTTCTCTCATTTATGGTATTCCATGTTATTTTTTTCAATTACTGTAGTGACTGAGGTATAAGAATGAACTTTCATTTCTTTCGTTTGGTATCTCCCACAAACTCCCTGGCTTCTGGCTTCATATAACCTCTCCATAATTATATATGTAACACGTTATTGCTATATGACTTCCTTGAAGTTATGTAGGTTTCCTTGATGTCGTATAGTTTATGCATTAAGCGATATACAGGGCAGACCTGCATCCTTGGTGTTACATAGTTTTTGCTTTTAGCTGTTGTTGTTTCCAATAGCATATATATATATATATATATATATATATATATATATATATATATATATATATATATATATATATATATATATATATATATATATGTATATATATATATATATATATATATATATATATATATATATATATATATATATATATATATATATATATATATATATATGCTATTGGAAACACATGAATAGCATGTGTTTAAGATTCGCTACCTGGAACAAAAAGTTCCAAGTAGCACGGGCTATGGTGAGCCCGTAGTTGTTTTTTTTTTCTTTAGCGTTCTGACCACAGACGTTCTGTGCCTGGTTATCTGTAGCGTCAGATATGCAGGATAACGAAAGTCTGAAGTCTTTCTGAGGCTGAAGACTCTGAAGACTGGATTAGTCTTTGCACGACTTTCCTTAGTAAATGAACATCTGCCGATGTGTTTGACTGTGTCATGTTGTCTTGTATGTTCAGGAAGTTCAGTAGAACTTCTGGTTTCAACTCCTTTTCTATTTTTTACCATGTCATAGCTCAGTCGATTAAGGTAGAGTCTGGGATGCTCTCAGACGTAGGCTCGAATCCTCGTCACGGATTCGAATTCTTTGGATTCGTGGATTCGTTCTTTGTAATTTATATGAATGGGACATATAACGTTTATTTCATTTGATATAAATATTAAAGTTTTCTGAAACTTGGAAAGGCAATAAATTTATTTTTATTTTCTATAATTTTTTTTTTTAAATTTTAGTAAAAGTTTCAATATTTTTGTTTTTATGTTGGGATTAAAACTTTCGGATACTGGAACCAGTTACGTTATTCAGGTTAAATTCTTTTCCAAGAACACGATCGGCTATCTGCTTTACATCCAGGTTCCCAATTACTGCTGGGCTTGAACCCGAGTAAGTTTACGGAATTATCAGGCGCTGGGAAATAAGGGAAAAGCGAGCTGAGATATGAGGAGTAGGAGCTAGAATATGAGGACAATGAGCTGGGGATTAGAGGAAGGAGTGAAGGGACAATGCTCAACCCCTTGCAACATCGGGGATGTGGAGTAGATGTTAAGGAGAGCTTTGCACCCCCTTGCAGACGTCTCCGAATAAAGAAGAGATCGAACCCTGTGTTATTACTGTTTTCTTAAGGGTATTATTTAAGGTGATATTAAGGAGAACTTTGTACCCCCTTGCAGACGTCTCCGAATAAAGCAGAGTTCGAACCCCTGTGTTATTACTGTTTTCTTAAGGGTATTATTTAAGGTGATGTTAAGGAGAGCTTTGCACCCCCTTGCAGACGTCTCCGGACAGCAACGTGACGACGTCCATCCTCAAGTACCAGGCTGACATGACTGACAGCGGCAAGTACCTGACCTGTCGTGCCCAGAACCAGCTCATCCCCCAGTCTGCCCGCGAGGACGGCCTCAAACTCAACATATTCTGTGAGTTGTGCTTCAGGCTTCTGCGTCTTGTGCTTGTGTTGCATGATGGGTGTTGTGCTTTATGTTGCGTGTGTGTGTGTGCTTCGTAACAGTAAAAAGATAACAGTAAAGTAATCTGAATAGCATGTGGAATATATTTCATCTTCAAAGGGCCCACTTGTCTATTTTTCTGATGCTTTCAGTGATCTGAAAGTTAGAAGAGTCGTTATTAGGAGTGAATCTTGATCCCTGATCAATAGCAAAAGTTATTTAGCAATATCTCTGTTTGTATTGATGTGAACTATTGAACTTGTGAAATGCTGAGTTAACCTATGAACGGAGAACATTTCCAGTTGTCGTTACAGGTGTTCAACCTCGCGTTCATTGCAATTTCTAGGAGTTGTTACAGGTGTTCAACCTCGCGTTCATTGCAATTTCCAGGAGTTGTTACAGGTGTTCAACCTCGCGTTCATTGCAATTTCCAGGAGTTGTTACAGGTGTTCAACCTCGCGTTCATTGCAATTTCCAAGAGTTGTTACAGGTGTTCAACCTCGCGTTCATTGCAATTTCCAGGAGTTGTTACAGGTGTTCAACCTCGCGTTCATTGCACTCTCCTGCTTGGACTATTGTTCCAGACTTTCACATGAGGAAATAATTCGCAAACTAATGATATCCTTTTGTTGAAAACAATCACTCATCCAGCAAACTTAATAAGCTATTATTTTGTTCAGGGGTTCACTAATCACTGGCCACTCCAACTTCCCCAAAATGTCAACTTGATTGTAGGAAAATATTATTTGAGTTGCCCAATGATGTATATAATGGTATAGCAGGTCTACAAGATAGACTAAAATAGCTAGTCAACGAGGATAGCAGGGATACCTCCGGTTGGATAATGGATGTTATTTAAGGCCCTTAGCAGCATTAGGGTTAAGGAGTTACCATCGCAAAAAAGTGGCTTGTTGACAGAACACAGTTTCTTGAGCAGTGAGGTCGAAGGGATTTCGAGGCAGGCTTGTCCCCTTGAATCTGTTGATATATAAGGCAATGACTGTTCAAATGACATTAATAATAAACTTCTTAATGTCTATATATTGCAACAATTTTTATTTTCAATTTATTCAAGTTCCTCAGAATTATGTCAAGCTGGGTCTTATCTGTTTTAAAAGTATATTATTTATAATTATAATCAGTGTCCAGATATCAATATTAAAAATAATATTTAAATCATTAATCTATTTTAAATATAAACTAAGTTAATTATAAAATGTGAAATCATTTTATAAATTAATTATTTTTTTCGTATAAATGTAATCGCCTACATTTATGAATAATGATTTTTCAATTAAATTAAATTTAAATCGTATTTTTATGAAAGTTTGTAAATACAGCGAGGTTACCCCCCCCCCTCGTTCATGAGGGTGATGGGCTCCTGCAGTGATTGATGGAGGAGGGGGCGGCGAGCCCTGGTGCTCCTCGTCCCTATCATCGTCTCTCATGGTGTTAACTGAGTCTTTTTTCAGTGAGAGGAGCTCTCATGCTCACTGCAGATGGTCTCGTTAATGACCACTGGGTACATGGCTGTGTCTTCCTCTCATCTCTCTCTCTCTCTCTCTCTCTCTCTCTCTCTCTCTCTCTCTCTCTCTCTCTCTCTCTCTCTCTCTCTCTCTCTCTCTCTCTCTCTCTCTCTCTCTCGCTCTCTCTCTCTCTCTCACTCTCTCTCAAGGTTTTGGTCGAACTACCAATTCCTTTACCATGTGATGAAGTACCTCAATAGCTGTCTAACTCCCGGGTACCTATTTACTTCTAGGTGAACAGAGACATTAGGTGAGAGGAAATATATCCAATCCTTTCTGTCCCGTCCGGGGATCGAACCCAGAGTCCCGCAATTGTGATTCGAGAACGGAGCCAATTGTACTACCAGAGCCTTATATATAGCACACACGTATATATATATATATATATATATATATATATATATATATATATATATATATATATATATATATATATATATATATATATGTGTGTGTGTGTGTGTGTATATCACGAAAATAAACACGTGATTAAGAATGTGACAATGTCAGACCACGGAGGAAAATGAAACAGGAATTTCCTTAAGTACTTTCGTACTTAAGTACATCATTTTAAGTACATCTTCAGAAGGAATGATCATTCCTTCTGAAGATGTATTTAATATACGAAAGTACTTAAGGAAATTCCTGTTTCATTTTCCTCCGTGGTCTGACATTGTCATATATATATATATATATATATATATATATATATATATATATATATATATATATATATATATATATATATATATATATATGTCGTACCTAGTAGCCAGAACGCACTTGTCAGCCTACTATGCAAGGCCCGATTTGCCTAATAAGCCAAGTTTTCATGAATTAATTCTTTTTCGACTACCTAACCTACCTAACCTAACCTAACCTAACATTTTCGGCTACCTAACCAAACCTAACCTATAAAGATAGGTTAGGTTAGGTTAGGTAGGGTTGGTTAGGCTCGGTCATATATCTACGTTAATTTTAACTCCAATAAAAAAAAATTGTACTCATACGTAATGAAATGGGTAGCTTTATCATTTCATAAGAAAAAAAATAGAGAAAATATATTAATTCAGGAAAACTTGGCTTATTAGGCAAATCGGGCCTTGAATAGTAGGCCAAAAAGTGAGTTCTGGCTACTAGGTACGACATATATATATATATATATATATATATATATATATATATATATATATATATATATATATATATATATATATATATATATATATATATATATATATATATGGCCTGTGAACCGCGGGAGGGTTATTAAGGCTTACTGACCAACAAGTATATTTTAGCCCTGAACATAATATAACTCTACAGTAAACTCTCGGTATACTTACATCTAAAAGAGCGGTTTACCTCTAGGTGTATATAGGACCCTCGTATTAGCATCATCTTGCCTGTGATCTTCAGGATAACTGATCTGTTCCTGTTATCCTGTGTTATCTTTTATGCTCTTATGTGTGTGTGTGCCAGAATGTTATCATGATTTTATTTTCTAGTGCTATCGTATTTTTTTTTTTTTTACTTCGTGCGAAACGAAGCTTTTTCATATAATTTCAGCATTTTCTCAAGTATATCAAGCTTTCCGACCTTTAAAACTTTCACCTCTTTCCATCCTTAAAAACTTACCCCTCCCCCCCTTCCTTGAAAGCTTAGAGCGTTCTTAAAAACGTTCCTTAATTTCGTTCCATAAAATTTTAAAAAATTCGCCCCCCTTAAAAACTTTCCCCCTCTTTCATACTGTAAAATTTTCACTACTTTCCTCCATAAAAAAGTTAAGCTACTTTCAGCTCATTTTGTTCTGCATTTTACAATGACTGATAATGTCATTAACAATGACCTCCCCCCCCCCCCTTGCTGTCCTTATAATGACCCCTCCCACACAACCAGCCTGCCCTTTATAATGAGACCCCACGTATCTTGAGGTTATCTTGAGATGATTTCGGGGCTTTAGTGTCCCCGCGGTCCGGTCCTCGACCAGGCCTCCACCCCCAGGAAGCAGCCCGTGACAGCTGACTAACACCCAGGTACCTATTTTACTGCTAGGTAACAGGGGCATAGGGTGAAAGAAACTGCCCATTGTTTCTCGCCGACGCCTGGGATTGAACCCAGGACCACAGGATCACAAGTCCAGCGTGCTGTCCGCTCGGCCGACCGGCTCCCGACGTAGGTCCTTCACAATGACCACCACCCCCCCCCCCCCACCATTCCTTCCCTTCACAATCACCCCCTCCCTTTCACAATCACCCCCTCCTCTCCCTCTCACAATCTCACAACCCCCCCTCCCCCCCACCTCATAGCACCTCATAGCACCTCATAGCACCTCATAGCGGTGGGGGGCCACCATATCCTTAAGCCATTTGGTGAAATAACACGAAACATTTACTCCTTAAGCGCTAAAGATTTTCAACAATTTTCTTCAAAAGAATTCCAATTTCAGGCATTTCTTTGCAGATTTTATTTTTTTTTTTTACTCCACTTTGTTATCATTTTGGCTTAACCGGAGCTCAGAGCTTGATTGTGCTTTGTTACTGAGCGCTGCTCCTGTGTTGTGATCCCGTTACCTTCATGCGCTTTCCATCTCTTCTCTGTTAACACCTCTTCTCTACTTCCTTCTCCAATCTCTTCTCCTGAAACATTACCTCTCCTCTACCCACGCGTCGTCCTCACGTCTCCTCCTCCTCCTGGTCACGGCTGTCACGGCCGTGACATCCTGCTGGTCACGGCTGTCACGGGCCATCCTGCTGGTCACGGCTGACACGGCCGTGACATCCTGCTGGTTACGGCTGTCACGGGCCATCCTGCTGGTCACGGCTGACACGGCCGTGACATCCTGCTGGTCACGGCTGTCACGGGCCATCCTGCTGGTCACGGCTGTCACGGGCCATCCTGCTTGCGTGACAGTGTTTACAATAACTGGTCGAGAGTACCAATATGTACTGATGGTCCAACAGTAACCCAATTTTTGCACTATTAATTTTATAGAGTTCGGAAAAAATATTGTTAAAAGTTGAATTAAAGTATTTCTAGAGTGAGTATAGCACATATATGTGCTATATTAAGCCTGAGGTAGCGTATATGAGGGCCAAGGGTTGCTAGGTTATGTCAGGTCTAATTGCTGTTAAAATAAAATGTTTCCGGATTGTCCAAATTCAGCAATATAAAAGTCGACTTTCTGGCAGTCCATCAGTACGTATTCGTACTGTCTCCCAAATAGTTAATATAAGTTCTTTCATTTCAAGAAGATGGGTTGACTATCAACCATTTTACATCTTATTTTCCTTTGTTTCTTTCCCTATCTTTTAACCACATTCCTCCTCCTCGCTCTCTTTATTTAGTTGCCCTAACTTCTTGCCCTTTATCTTCTGTGTTTTGTACATATGCCCCCTTTTCTCCGTGTTGCTGTGTTGTTCCTTCGTTCCATTATTCGTGTTCCTCTCACCTTCCTCCTAGCTCGCTCCCTGACTTTAGTCGCATTTTCTATCACTTCCTCCTCCATTTACTGTTTTTAGTTCAAGTATTATATTTACCTCCCTTCAGCCTCCTACACCTGTTCGCCCTATAAGGCCTCTCTAGATTTCTTTAAGCATCTCCTCCCCTCGAGGAGAGCTTGGAGACGAGGAGCACCATGAGAGAAAAGGAGCCGGCCACGCAGGACAGTTATGGTGGCACCAACAGGGAATATGGTAATGGCTCTTTAATTATGTATTGTCAGCTGGGAGAGACGGGGACGCAAGCCTCGCAGTGACACGTAACGCTGCCCGACGTCTGTTCCAGGCATTCCTGCGGTGTGGGTTGCTGGTGTCCTGGCGGCGGCCGGTATGCCGTCAGGACACCTTAGGGGGAGTTGAGGGCAGTCCAGTCGTCGTATCTTGGGTGAACACAATCGGCCATATAGCCCAATGCATGTGTAGGGATATACCAGATACAGAAGTGGATATGTGTGTGTTTATGTCTGCTGTATACTGCTTGGTTGGTATGTTGGCCTGCTGGTAAATATACTATCCTCTTAAATCACACCCACACACGCAGTAGCTGCAGAGTTAGTCGATGAATTGGCACCTGGAATTCGATACTAGATAGCTTAAGGTGACGGGGAATGGAGACCACAAGAACGATACACAAGAAGAATCACCTCCCAAAGTCAACTACGGAAAAAGACCAAAGAATAAATATACACCACATCTTGCCCATATGTACTCTCATAAATTGGATACCATCAGCGGCATATGTGAAACTGTCAAACCATTGTGACAAAATGAAGACATTCGTATCCTTGAACACCATCTACGCGAGACCGGTCCTTGAGTATGCAGTCCAGGCGTATATATATGCACATAAACATACACCACTGCAAGGATAAAATAAGATGTTGTTGTTAAAGATTCGCTACCTGGAACAGAAAGTTCCAAGTAGCACGGGCTATGGTGAGCCCGTAGGATAAATAAGAGGCGGGTAGTCCCACTATTCCAGGTGCTGGTAAGACCACCTCCTCCCAGCGGGCCGGCGAGACGCCCTCACACATCTTGCCACCAATTGTCCTATACTCCGCTTGAAAATTAAAGTTAATGGTGGTGTGAATTGGCTCGCTTGAATTTCTTTTTTCCCGGTTTAGCAAACGTGTTGGAAATCTCTGGTTTTTGTCCTTTGGGAATATTTTTTTTTCTTCTGTTGGGAGAATCTGATGAATTCATCATGATGAATGTTGCCTGCGTCCTGGCTGTCTGCATTCTTTCCTCCTGGGCTGTCTGTCTGAACTCTCTATATGTCCGTCGTCCCGTCTGCAAGTGTTAGGTCTGGCTCAGTGTCTGTCGATCTGTCTGCCGCCTGTCTGAGGCAAAGAAAATCGCCTAATCGAAAGAGATTAGGCAAAGATTAGGCAAAGAATCGCCTAATAGAAATGACCCAAATGGCAGGTATTGACCGTTTTCTTGACGTTGGGAAACCTTAGGAGGACGGACTGCGTCGTCTCACGAGATTAATACAAAAAAAATCCTAATCCAGACAGGTAACGTCTCTCTGGATTAAGACAATATATTTAATGTTTTCCTAAGTCAAGGCAAGAGAGGCAATGGGGCCAATATGCCTTCTGCAGTTTCATATGTTCATAAGTTTTTAATTACAAGAACACCAGTGATATATCTGAACAAAACAGATGCTTATCCGTGCCAAGACAAGTCAAAAGGATGTTTTTGTTCGTTAAATCAAGGCAGTTGCTGACTTGATCGAAACACGAATCTGACGTGTTTTTAAAGTCAAAACGCCGCTTCTCTTGGTCACAGGAAGACAAGGAGTTTTATCAGGTTAAAACAAAATAGGAGATACATCCATAGATCAAAACAAGACTGGTAATGAACGCCTCAGTGAATCAAAACAAGCCATAGGTTTTTGTCTGCTTATTTCATAACACGGCAATTGATTGACCTTGAATATAAGAAGCAGAAAAATATGTGGTGTTTCTCGGGCTCCAGTCAAAACACCCCTTCTGATATCGAGCCACACCAGAAGAAAAGTAATATTTTGTCTTGTGTAAAAAAAAACGAGTTTTTTTAAATAGTATCGTATAATACAACGAAAACAGACGAGTCGTAATGAAAATACCTACCTACATGACAATAGACATTTGCATGACATATGATGCCGATGTTTACCAGGACGAGAGAGAGAGAGAGAGAAAAGAAAAATGATAATGTGCTAAAATAAATGGAACACAATGCATTTCATCCTGGCAGAGCCAGTGCTGAGGTGGATAGGATTGCTGAGCTGGTGGATTCCTGACCAGAATGCATTGATCTAAGCTGGAATTATGAGTTAGGTTGATTGATCTGAAATGGATTAGTGAGCTAAGTATATAGATATTGTGAGAGAGTGTGCTTTGAACCAGCACGTAGTGTCAGAGCATGGGGGGAGACGGTGCATAGGCAGCCTATGTACCCTACACCGGCTCTTCAGCCTGAGTACCTCTCATATGTAACTTCCTCGCGGATGCAATCCCGTTGGCATTGAATTTATATGCAATGTTGAAATTCCCTTCTTCGACGCGTTGTCATATTAGTCGTGCAGTACCAGGCAGGCAGGCAGGCAGGCAGACAGGCAGACAGGCAGGCAGGCAGGCAGGCAGGCAGGCAGGCAGGCAGGCAGGCAGGCAGGCAGGCGGGCAGACAGGCAGATATTAATCCAAACAGTCATACCTGATGGCTGGCAATAAACTATGTAGACACACAGACGGACAGGTAGGAAAACATGCATTTAGAGAATAGGTAAACAGGTAAATAAAGAAGATAAACGCGTAGACAGACAGGCAGACAGCGATGTCAACATCTCAACCCCATGTACTCCCCCTCCTGCCCCCCCAACCTCCCACCCACTCTCCTTCCCCTAACCCCCCACCACTTCCCCTAACCCCCACACCCCCACCCACTCTCCTGGGAAGCAAAGGTGGAGGTAACTTGTGATTTGCTCACGACAAAGGTAAACAAGGGTGCCCGCAGCCTGGGCTGGACAAGTTTTACTGAAAGATTATCAGAGAACAAGTGTTTTTCTTCCTCCTTCGCTTTCTTCTGTCTATTCACTCTCTTCCCGGGGACTTCTCCATCCACGCTGGCTGAAGGTAAATCGACCTCCAGCAACTCCTCGTGTAAAAAGCTCGGCTATGTGGTTATGTATGAAGAAAATATATTTGCGCGAGGGCCAGGTTTGTGATTCTGTGTTTATATCGCCTACTCTGCTCAGACAAGCGACGCGCGCCCGCAAACGCACGCACACACACACACACACACACACACACACACACACACACACACACACACACACACACACACACACACACACACACACACACAATCATTAACACCACCAACTACCTCGGTTCATGGACGCTCATGACAGACAATCCTGTACCAACCTACTCATGTTGAACCACGCTGTTCATGAGAGTCCTAAATTATTATTAATGAAATTATTCTTGATAAGAGCTATTCTGACATTTGCTGGCATTAGTTATAAGGCCGGTTATACGCTGCTTCTATATCCTATGGCAGACCTTATGGTTGGTGTGAAGATGTCCAGGGGTCTTGTCTCTTAACACAGAGTAAGCTAATCATGCCTTACCTAAAGAAGAACCAGAGGAGACAGGATCACAGGCCACAATATACTTAGTGATGCTTCCTAGATAGATTCATTCTCTCTCTCTCTCTCTCTCTCTCTCTCTCTCTCTCTCTCTCTCTCTCTCTCTCTCTCTCTCTCTCTCTCTCTCTCTCTCTCTCTCTCTCTCTCGTCTCTCTGTCTCTCTCTCTCTCTCTCTCTCTCTCTCTCTCTCTCTCTCTCTCTCTCTCTCTCTCTCTCTCTCTCTCTCTCTCTCTCTCTCTCTCTCTCTCTCTCTCTCTTTCTCTCTCTCTCTCTCAGGAATTTTCAGTTAATGGCCTGAAATTCTCGGAGGCCTTGTCTTTAACTTCTATCCCACCACCACGAATATGAGAGAAAGAGAGAGAGTAGGAAAAAGAAAGTGAGGGTAGGAGATAACGAAGGAGATAAAGAGAATGAAAAGAGAGAGAGAGAGAGAAACGAGAAATAAAGCGCTATACAGAGCACTTGTGCGATAAAAGACTAGAGACGAGAAGATGAAAGAAAATTATATGGACAAAGGCTTAAATAAAGAAATAAAGATAAAGAAGAAAATCAAAGAGAGTAGATAGATAAACAGGTGACAGAAGCCAACGCACAAACTTAGGTAAACAGAACGAAAGAGGACTGGCAGAGATAGATCCAAATATATTAACATGTCATAGAGACGCAAATCATGTTTCCAGCCTCGACTGTCAAGGGTGATTAGTGCTATTCAGTGGTGGCGAACTTCAATCCTTATCCAGCACCTCTCCTCATACCCACCCTCATCCCCCACTCATCCTTCCCCTCATCTATCACACACTACCCTTCATCCCCCTCACACTTTCTTGCCCTCTTACTTTCCTCCCTAAACCTATATTCCCTCTCACATCTTGACTTCTACCCCCTGCCTCCATATACATATTCCTCTCACTTGGCTTCTCTCCTCCATCCCTAACGCTATTGACATCCGCTGATATGCAATTCTCTGCACCATGATCCGCCTTACGGCTTGCTGGTCACGAACGAAGAGTAACTTTTCTCCTGCAATGAATAACAGGGATGTTTTTGACTCCAATCCGGATTATCGCGGATTGATGTAATATATGAAAACTAAATTTTATATTGCTGTTTTTTTAATCGGGTTGGTTCGACGTTGATCTCAAGATCTATTGCCCTCTGGAGGGTTATTAAAGCCTCATGCCAGTAAGTATACTTTAGTGTTGGGTATACTTCAATAACTTAATCTCACAAGGTATATTCACTGAGGTTTTGACACTTGTCAAGACCGTATATTCCCCTATTATTAAATGATGGTTTATATCTTTATGATGGTTTATATCTATATGGAGTCTCTTTAAATGAGCGTGCGGATGCTGCCGCCAGGGAAGCTTCCGCTCTTGTTCCATCTCTCGTAAAGGTATTCCTTATTCCGACTTTTACCCGGTTATCCATTCCTCCATCCTTACCCGCTGGCAGGCTTGTTGGTCGTCTGCTACTGGTAACAAACTGCGTACTCTTAAGAATTGTGTGTCCTCTCATGGCCGTCCTCCTACCACCGTAACCGGCGATGGGAAACGGCTTTGGCGAGGTTGCATATTGGCCATACTCGCTTAAGTCATGGTCACGTGATGGAGCGCCGCCCTGCTCCTTATTGTCCTAATTGCATTGTACCTCTTACGGTCGTGCATATCCTTGTTGAATGTCCTGATTTCCAGGACGAGCGTGTGTCTTGTTTTCCGACCGTCCCCCGCGGTCGCTTGTCCCTGGATAGTATTCTTGGTGACTCGAATACTTTTGATATAGTTCGCCTTATGTGTTTCTGTTCTCGTTTTGGCATCCTTGGTGATATTTACCGCCCTCTGATCATCCCGCACATTTGATGGTGCTACATAGCCTTCCCGGTTTGGTGCCTTCTTTGCATAATTACTTACTTTATCCGCATTTATGATCCGCATCCGCTTATCCTACATCGTTTTCTAAAGTGAACCTGGAATATAATTTAGGCTTAACTGAGCTATTTCTAGTGCGTATTTTTTTAATTAAATACTGATTAACACTAATAATCATCATCATAATGCTGTTTCCCACCTTCCTTGGGTAAACAGCAGTATTAAACTACTATAGTACCTGTGTACTGTAGCTCACGTAGTTAACCAGGCAGGACTACTGTAGCCCATGTAGTTAACCAGGCAGGACTACTGTAGCTCACGTAGTTAACCAGGCAGGACTACTGTAGCCCATGTAGTTAACCAGGCAGGACTACTGTAGCTCACGTAGTTAACCAGGCAGGACTACTGTAGCCCATGTAGTTAACCAGGCAGGACTACTGTAGCTCACGTAGTTAACCAGGCAGGACTACTGTAGCCCATGTAGTTAACCAGGCAGGACTACTGTAGCTCACGTAGTTAACCAGGCAGGACTACTGTAGCCCATGTAGTTAACCAGGCAGGACTACTGTAGCCCATGTAGTTAACCAGGCAGGACTACTGTAGCTCACGTCGTTAACCAGGCAGGACTACTGTAGCCCATGTAGTTAACCAGACAGGACTACTGTAGCCCATGTAGTTAACCAGGCAGGACTACTGTAGCTCACGTCGTTAACCAGGCAGGACTACTGTAGCCCACGTAGTTAACCAGGCAGGACTACTGTAGCCCATGTAGTTAACCAGGCAGGACTACTGTAGCTCACGTAGTTAACCAGGCAGGACTACTGTAGCCCATGTAGTTAACCAGGCAGGACTACTGTAGCTCACGTAGTTAACCAGGCAGGACTACTGTAGCCCATGTAGTTAACCAGGCAGGACTACTGTAGCCCATGTAGTTAACCAGGCAGGACTACTGTAGCCCATGTAGTTAACCAGGCAGGACTACTGTAGCCCATGTAGTTAACCAGGCAGGACTACTGTAGCTCACGTAGTTAACCAGGCAGGACTACTGTAGCCCATGTAGTTAACCAGGCAGGACTACTGTAGCCCATGTAGTTAACCAGGCAGGACTACTGTAGCCCATGTAGTTAACCAGGCAGGACTACTGTAGCCCATGTAGTTAACCAGGCAGGACTACTGTAGCCCATGTCGTTAACCAGGCAGGACTACTGTAGCCCACGTAGTTAACCAGGCAGGACTACTGTAGCCCATGTAGTTAACCAGGCAGGACTACTGTAGCCCATGTAGTTAACCAGGCAGGACTACTGTAGCCCATGTAGTTAACCAGGCAGGACTACTGTAGCCCATGTAGTTAACCAGGCAGGACTACTGTAGCTCACGTAGTTAACCAGGCAGGACTACTGTAGCCCATGTAGTTAACCAGGCAGGACTACTGTAGCCCATGTAGTTAACCAGGCAGGACTACTGTAGCCCATGTAGTTAACCAGGCAGGACTACTGTAGCCCATGTAGTTAACCAGGCAGGACTACTGTAGCCCACGTCGTTAACCAGGCAGGACTACTGTAGCCCACGTCGTTAACCAGGCAGGACTACTGTAGCCCACGTCGTTAACCAGGCAGGACTACTGTAGCCCACGTCGTTAACCAGGCAGGACTACTGTAGCCCACGTCGTTAACCAGGCAGGACTACTGTAGCCCACGTCGTTAACCAGGCAGGACTACTGTAGCCCACGTAGTTTACCAGGCAGGACTACTGTAGCCTACCAATGTCTACACTGTATTCCAGTTTAAAGTTGCTTACTTTTGTTGAATCCAATTTGTCTAAAAGTCATAATACAATTACAGGTGCTAGTGTGACCAGCCCCAGTGGCTTTGTTCACTGTATATGTGGCTGTGTTCACCGTCACTGTTGCTTTGTGCATCGTCATTGGCCTTGTTAACGGTATATGTGACTTTGGTTGGCTTTGTTCTTCACCGATCTGGCCTTGTTCACCGTGAATGTCAACCTGTTCACCTTAACTGTGGCTTTATTCATCGTCACACTGGCAGTGTTAACTATCACCGTGGCTTTGTTCAGTATAACTTTGCGTTCTTCACCGTTGCTATTTTGTTCGCAGTCTCAGAACTTATTTTATTGTTTATTTAAATAACTGTTGTTCCAAATATGCACCAAAGCCACACAGACGTGTAAATGATTAAAAAGCATTAGATTTGCACGTAAGGATATAAAAAACTCATAAGTTTTATTTAAATGAATATAGTACCCATTCTATTAATGCCGAGTCGAACCATCGAAAGCTTGTGTTGGGTCAAAGAGATTCCCTTCTGAATCAAGCCTGAAGCACACTCAAGAGTCCTCTTGAAGCTTATTGGGTCATCTCTCCTGAATCTCTGAAGAACTTCGTCAGATACTTGATGAGTCTCGATATACTAGGAACTCACGATCCCTAGAGCTTTAAGGTAACAGTACAACCGAATTGTAAGTTGATGTTCCATATTAGGGACTGATATGAGCACACACATACGGGAATACAATCAGAGAGATTGAGAGAAAGAAATGAGGAAGAGGAAAACTGATCAGATAGAGGGAAAGCTGGAAGAAATGAGCTCTGAAAGTTGACTATAGCACTGAATCTCAAGTCTGTGGAGAGAAGAAATTGTCACGGTAAGCAAGATTCTCATTGACATGGACAGATAAGTGCTCTGGCATGGGGGGAAACCCAAGACGATGGGACGAAAATAGAAACTTAATACCCAAATGATCCAGAGTTATTAGAGAAAACTTCACCGTAAGGCTAGTGAACAAGCTAGAAAGGAAAGTAAGAAAAGGTTGGTGCATTTGACGAGAAGCGTTGGAGGCGAACTACTTGATCACAGAGCCAGAGGGCACGGGGGAGCAGTGTGTGGCAATGCTGCGGTTGGGCTCCTCAGGACTCCTAGTCGAATCTCAGGTTGCTTTGCTTTTGACTGTGTCGTGGTGTAGTGGTCGAGGGCGCTAGATTGGGAGTAGCGAGTGAGCGGGTTTGACTCTTCCTCACGGCTCTTACTGATTTTCTCAACGATACATCACGTTAGAGTGATATCATTGTACATAGAGAGGGAAGTAGTTGAGGTGAGCTCCATGCATGCAGTCAAGGTTGGATAAACTTTGGTCAAGGGCGGACGTGTTGGACATGGAGTTGTAACATGGAGATGACTGCTTCAAAGACTCTGTTTAAACTTGTGTCTTTTGATGAAGAATGATATCGACACACTGACAGCTGATGGCCAGTGTCTGCGAGCGTGTGCTGAAGGATCTCCCAGAAATAAGGTAGAAGAGACCCTCCTGGACCGGTGGAAGGTGATGAGCGCAAGAGGGGAAAAAAACAGTGAATAAATCAGCCGATGATGCAGTTGAGATCGTGAACGTTGTCCCTGTGATACTGGAAGAGAGTAGTGAAGCCCCTCTCTCGAAACCACACACACACACACACACACACACACACACACACACACACACACACACACACACACACACACACACACACACACACACACGCACACACACACACACACACACACACGCACACACACACACACACACGCACACACACACACACACACACACACACACACACACACACACACACGCACACACACACACACACACACACACACACACACGCACACACACACACACACACACACACACACACACACACACACACACACACACACACACACACGCACACGCACCTCTCAGCAAGCGCACAACTGTTTAAAGGTCGTAGTTACGTTGTTAAAAATTAAGCAACGTACTAGTAACAAGGAGGGTCACAGGCAGGACCACGAAGGAAATCTCTAAAGAAGGCTAGATCATCTTGTTATTTGGATATGGTAGGAAGAAGAAGAAGAAGAGGTCATAAGTATGCTTCCCTAGTACCGGCATACCTATATATATATATATATATATATATATATATATATATATATATATATATATATATATATATATATATATATATATATATATATATATATATATATATATACATATATATAATATAGCCTAAATCACACATTATCTTGGATACGCGGAGTAGAGATGCACTCCTCCCGTGGGACCCTGTGAACCTTTGTTCCTGTAGGACCACGTAAAGCTCTTTTTCCAGTGGCTTCACGTAAACCCGGGATACAGAGAGTGGAGGCGCGCTCTCTCTTCAGTGGGTTCAATAAGCGAATTCTTTCCCTTTTAACGAGGCCAATATACGTAATTTTAGTCTTATTAACGTTGGTTACCCTTCGATCCGTTTCCCGGGAAAACAATTTAATACAGAAGACGCACGTCTTGCGCATGTCGACGCTCATCACTTTATATATTATAAATGTAATTATAATAACACATTTTAATTGTTAATTACTATTAATATATTTGATGCAGTATTACTCTTCTCTAGGTTTGATATTATTGTTTATTTTGTTGTTACTTTACTGTAAATATTAAATTATTAATACAAATATGGTTGCCGTGTTTCCCCTGGCCAGACAAGCCGGTGGTGACGCTACAGATGGGCAGCAATCTCAACCCTGACAACATCAAGGAAGCTGACGACGTCTATTTTGAGTGCCACATCAACGCCAACCCCGTGGTTCACCGGGTCACCTGGTTCCATAACGTGAGTCCCAGCAGTGTGTAGGGGGAAGCTGATTGATGAGGGGAGGGGAGAGAGAACCATGAGATGAGGGGGGACAGTAGTAGGAAAGGTATGTTGACCAGACCACACATTAGAAGGTGAAGGGACGACGACGTTTCGGTTCGTCCTGGACCATTCTCAAGAATGTGCATTCGCAATCGACTTGAGAATGGTCCAGGACGGACCGAAACGTCGTCGTCTCTTTACCTTCTAGTGTGTGGTCTGGTCAATATACTTCAGCCACGTTATTGTGACTCATCGCCTGCAAGTAGGAAGGTAAGATAGGAGGGAGAGGGAAAGAACCAAGAAGGAAAGGGGGAGAGGAGTATACCAGGAAGGAAAAGAGAGGGGAGAGAGCCAGGAATGGGAGAGAGCTATTGGATGGTAGAAGAGATGAAAGGGGAAACTAAGACATGGATGGTTAAGACAAATTAATGGTCAAGGAATTAAACCTGCAACGGACCTGCCACTTTTCCGTACTGTATTAATGAGCTACAACTGAGGTACCAAACTAGAGGAAGAGCTGGGGTACGTAAGTACGTAGCTAGGTGTAGGTGCTGAGATGAATAAAGGTAGGTAGGTAACAAGAGCTGAAATGGGCAGGGGTGGGTAGAAAAATGAGCTGAGATGGGTAGGTGTAGGTAGAAATAAATGCGCTGAGATGGTGAGGTGTAGGTAGAAAGATGAGCTGAGATGGGTAGAGATAGGTAGAAAGTGACCTATCTTGAGGTTATCTTGAGATGATTTCGGGGCTTTAGTGTCCCCGCGGCCCGGTCCTCGACCAGGCCTCCACCCCCAGGAAGCAGCCCGTGACAGCTGGCTAACACCCAGGTACCTATTTTACTGCTAGGTAACAGGGGCATAGGGTGAAAGAAACTCTGCCCAATGTTTCTCGCCGGCGCCTGGTATCGAACCAAGGACCACAGGATCACAAGTCCAGCGTGCTATCCGCTCGGCCGACCGGCCCCCCTATAGGGACAAGAGTGACCGCAGGACATAAACCTGTACGAGACGTGAAAGTGGAGAAACCAAAATATAAAATAATAAGAAAAGAAAATGTACAGAAGCCCAAAGACTTGGAAAGAAAAAAGTGCAAGAGAAATCAATAATTAGCAGATAATATAATGTTTTGAAATCGATGCAATTAGTGAAATGAAGAGAGTAATGAAAACTGAGAATGAGGAGGATGAGAAAGATCAGCAGAAACTGTCAAAGTAATCAAACGAGGGCAAAAGAAAAGCAAAGGATGATAGATAGAACGAGAATGTAGAGAGGGAGAAAACACATTATCAACTGAATGAAAATAGAGATATACATATATACATACACCGTGTACAGGTTCGAATCCTCCTGATGGCTCCTATTGATTTTCTCATTGCACAAATAAATCCCATTAACAAGATGTATCAACAATAATAATAGTAATAATAATAATACTTATTGGGAAAATTCGACCTATGGCCTCCAGGAGCCACCATAGACCACCATGCCGTCACGGAGAGTTCATTAACATGTTGTTGCTGTGGGAATTTTAAGACTGGTCACCAATGACTCTAATCACTAGCCTGTCTCTCCCCCAGGGGTCCTCACTGGCCTGTCTCTCCCCCAGGGGTCCTCACTAGCCTGTCTCACACTAAGGGGTCCTCACTAGCCTGTCTCTCCCCCAGGGGTCCTCACTAGCCTGTCTCACACTCAGGGGTCCTCACTAGCCTGTCTCTCCCCCAGGGGTCCTCACTAGCCTGTCTCACACTCAGGGGTCCTCACTAGCCTGTCTCTCCCTCAGGGGTCCTCACTAGCCTGTCTCACACTCAGGGGTCCTCACTAGCCTGTCTCTCCCCCAGGGGTCCTCACTAGCCTGTCTCACACTCAGGGGTCCTCACTAGCCTGTCTCTCCCCCAGGGGTCCTCACTAGCCTATCTCTCCCCCAGGGGTCTTCACCAGCCTGTCTCTCCCCCAGGGGTCTTCACCGGCCTGTCTCTCCCCCCCAGGGGTCCTCACCAGCCTGTCTCTCCCCCAGGGGTCCTTACTAGCCTGTCTCTCCCCCAGGGGTCCTCACCAGCCTGCCTCTCCCCCAGGGGTCCTCACCAGCCTGTCTCTCCCCCAGGGGTCCTCACTAGCCTGTCTCTCCCCCAGGGGTCCTCACCAGCCTGTCTCTCCCCCAGGGGTCCTCACTAGCCTGTCTCTTCCCCAGGGGTCCTCACCAGCCTGTCTCTCCCCCAGGGGTCCTCACTATCCTGTCTCTCCCCTAGGGGTCCTCACCAGCCTGTCTCTCCCTCAGGGGTCCTCACCAGCCTGTCTCTACCCCAGGGGTCCTCACCAGCCTGTCTCTCCCCCAGGGGTCCTCACTAGTCTGTCTCTCCCCCAGGGGTCCTCACCAGCCTGTCTCTCCCCCAGGGGTCCTCACCAGCCTGTCTCTCCCCCAGGGGTCCTCACTATCCTGTCTCTCCCCCAGGGGTCCTCACCTGCCTGTCTCTCCCCCAGGGGTCCTCACCAGCCTGTCTCTCCCCCAGGGGTCCTCACTAGCCTGTCTCTCCCCCAGGGGTCCTCGCCAGCCTGTCTCTCCCCCAGGGGTCCTCACTAGCCTGTCTCTCCCTCAGGGGTCCTCACCAGCCTGTCTCTCCCTCAGGGGTTCTCACTAGCCTGTCTCTCCCCGAGGGGTCCTCACTAGCCTGTCTCTCCCCCCAGGGGTCCTCACCAGCCTGTCTCTCCCCCAGGGGTCCTCACTAGCCTGTCTCTCCCCCAGGGGTCCTCACTAGCCTGTCTCTCCCCCAGGGGTCCTCACCAGCCTGTCTCTCCCCCAGGGGTCCTCACCAGCCTGTCTCTCCCCCAGGGGTCCTCACTAGCCTGTCTCTCCCCCAGGGGTCCCCCGTGGAGCACCGCGTCACTAAGGGCATCATCCTACAGAACCAGACGCTGGTGTTGCAGAAGATCACGAGGGAGGCCGCCGGACTCTACACTTGCGCCGCCGTCAACCTGGAGGGCGAGGGAGAGAGTCAACCCGTCAACCTCAGAGTCATGTGTGAGTTAATACTCCAAACTTGGTCAACCTCAGAGTCATGTGTGAGTTAATACTCCAAACTTGGTCAACCTCAGAGTCATGTGTGAGTTAATACTCCAAACTTGGTCAACCTCAGAGTCATGTGTGAGTTAATACTCCAAACTTGGTCAACCTCAGAGTCATGTGTGAGTTAATACTCCAAACTTGGTCAACCTCAGAGTCATGTGTGAGTTATTACTCCAAACTTGGTCAACCTCAGAGTCATGTGTGAGTTAATACTCCAAGCTTGGTCAACCTCAGAGTCGTGTGTGAGTTAATGGTCCAAGCTTGGTCAACCTCAGAGTCATGTGTGAGTTAATACTTCAAGCTTGGTCAACCTCAGAGTCATGTGTGAGTTAATACTCCAAACTTGGTCAACCTCAGAGTCATGTGTGAGTTAATACTCCAAACTTGGTCAACCTCAGAGTCATGTGTGAGTTAATACTCCAAACTTGGTCAATCTCAGAGTCATGTGTGAGTTAATACTTCAAACTTGGTCAACCTCAGAGTCATGTGTGAGTTAATACTCCAAACTTGGTCAGTCTCAGGCCCATTGTCCTTCATTATAGTCACAGCTTTGATAGCCTTAATAATCTTCAAGTTGATACTCTTAACTTTGACAGTCTCGGAGATTTCTCTGAGTTGCTGAGGTCAACTTTAATTCGGAATTGCAAAAATTTTAGGACTGCTGATATAAGCAATTAATTTGTATCTAAATAGGTAACTTCTGCCTGAAATGCAATAACTAACAGACTCGAATTATTTTTTAATTGTCACTCATTAATATATTAAACTGTGTAGAGAGCATAACAGCAGTTGCGATACTTCTAATAGAGATTATACTACTAAAAACAAGCTACAGGACGTAACGAGACTGACCAATCCCAGTCTCAATACCAAAAGCAAAAACACTGCAAATAGGACACAAAGGAATGGACCTGGACAGACTGAAGGAATGGTCCAACAAAGTGTAAAGTGATGAAGATAGGCGTAGGGAGCAAGAGGCCAAACACAAGGTACCAGCTGGGAGAGGCAATCCTTCAGGAGTCAAGACGAGAGAAAGATCTGAGGGTAGATATCATACCAGACCTGTCTCCTGAAGCCCACATTAAAAGGATGACATCAGCGGTGTATGCAAGGCTGGCGTACATAAGAACTTCCTTCAGAAACTTGTGTAAGGAATCATTCAGAACCTTGTATGCCACATATGTCAGACCAATACTGGAATATGCGGCTCCAACCTGGAGTCCACATCTAGTCAAACACAAAACGAAGTTAGAAAAGATTCAGAGGTATGCCACCAGGCTAGTCCCCCGAGCTGAGAGGAATAAGCTTTGAGGAAATATTACTGGAACTGATCCCATTGACACTGGAACACACAAGAGTTAGGGGAGACATGATCACTACCTACAAAATTCCCAGAAAAATTGACAGGGTAAATGAAAGTAAATTGTTTAACACAGGTGGTACGCTAAGAAAGGAACACAGGTGGAAACTGAGTACCCAAATGAGCCACAGGGACGTTAGAAAGAACTTTTTCAGTGTCAGAGTGGTTAACAGATGAAATGCATTAGGCAGCGATGTGGTGGAGGCTGACTCCATAAACAGTTTCAAATATAGATATGATAGAACCCAGTAGGCTCAGGAATCTGTACATCAGTTGATTGACAGTTGAGAGGCGGGACCAAAGAGCCAGAGCTAAACCCCGCAAGCACAATTAGGTGAGTACACACACACACACACACACACACACACACACACACACACACACACACACACACACACACACACACACACACACACACAAACACACACACACACACACACAAACACACAAACACAAACACACACAAACCTGTAAACGGAAAAAAAGGCGAGCGACCAGATTACTCGCGTTCTTCCGCAGCTAATTCCCAACAGGAAACCCCTCACTAAGCTCACCCTGTCGCTAACTACAACCTTATTACCAAATAAACATTTTCTCCACCCATTCCAGTCCCATTACTGAAAATCCTCCAAACTCACTGAGCCCAACCCCATAGAAAGACAGGGAGAGAAACAGTGACTGAGAGTGAAACAGAGAGGGTGAGAGAGAGAGAGAGAGAGAGAGAGAGAGAGAGAGAGAGAGAGAGAGAGAGAGAGAGAGAGAGAGAGAGAGAGATAAAAACCCACGAGTTATCCGTGCCAGGGTTAGACCTCAGAACTCTATGTTTTACCCGAAGATGTATTGAATTTGTTGAGAAATTTCTTCCAGTTGTTTTCCCCGAGTTTACTGGGACGAACTTTCATGTGGATATCACAAGTTGTTTACAAGTTAAGCAGAATTGTCGTGTCGTGTGATGGGTTGCGTTTGTTTTATGGACTGGCTTTGTCTGCTTCCTCATCTCAGTGGTGTGAGTTGCTTTGTGAAGCTAGTCAGACGTTGTCCTCAAAAACGTAAATATGGTATTGCAACCCCTGGCCAGTTTGCATTCGTGATCAGCGGCACTATTTGTGTTCGGTGTTAATGCTTGCATTTGTATGTGGTTTTAGAGACGCTAATCGTAAATATATTGATATATTTATACACGTCATTAATGCGCGAGCTTCTGTAAATATTCCAATCTTGTGTCAAGGGAAAAAACATCCTAGAAGCCCTGGCTATAATTTGATGGGATAATGGTCATTTCGTACACACGAACACTGCACGAATGCAGCCGACCAGTGCACGCCCACAGCACGAGTGTGGCCGACCAATGCACGCCCACAGCACGAGTTTGGTCAACCATTACACATGTTACATTCTATATATCAACTCTACGCAACAGCATCTGAACATATATAATGTTCTAACTTCTCTCTGGCCTCCGACTCCCACAGAATATACATGTATACTTAAATAAATAAATAAATAAATGTTTATTCAGGTAAAGTACATACATACAAGAAGTTTTACAAAAATTTATAGATTTATAGATAGAGCTAGTACATACAATGCCTAAAGTCACTATTACGCAAAGCGTTTCGGGCAGGACAGGCAGTATAGCATTTATGTTACAAAAATGGAGGGCATTCACCTTTTAATAAATGATCACTTCGTTCAGCCACAAGCACCTACAGCTCTAGTATATAGCTAAATATCAGTCCTCAGAGTCAGTCGTGCATCATTTGAAGCAACAGGTACTCTGGTATAGAAATAAAACCAACTGATACTTGGCCTATTAACAGCATATATATATATATATATATATATATATATATATATATATATATATATATATATATATATATATATATATATATATATCGTACCTAGTAGCCAGAACTCACTTCTCAGCCTACTATTCAAGGCCCGATTTGCCTAATAAGCCTAGTTTTTATGAATTAATGTTTTTTCGACTACCTAAGCTACCTAACCTAACCTAACCTAACGTTTTCGGCTACCTAACCTAACCTAACCTATAAAGATAGGTTAGGTTAGGTTAGGTAGGGTTGGTTAGGTTTGGTCATATATCTACGTTAATTTTAACTCCAATAAAAAAAAATTGACCTCATACATAATGAAATGGGTAGCTTTATCATTACATAAGAAAAAAAATAGAGAAAATATATTAATTCAGTAAAACTTGGCTTATTAGGCAAATCGGGCCATGCATAGTAGGCTGAGAAGTGCGTTCTGGCTACTAGGTACGACATATATATATATATATATATATATATATATATATATATATATATATATATATATATATATATATATCTATATATATATATATATATATATATATATATATATATATATATATATATATATAACCAGGGCTGTAAACATCACTGATACTAAACTTTTTCTTTTGTCATAGGAAGTCTACCTCGCTTGATTAAATGAATTTGATGCCATTGAGATCCCAGTCTGGGTATCTATAATTTGACAAATTATACTGCGATATTTTCGTCTGAATTCAACTGGGTCTATATCTGACTTTCATTATAATATTCGAGGGATATATTAGGAATGTTTTATATACCACACAATACTTCTCTTCCACCATGGTGCTTTCCTTTCACCGTGGTAGCCCCTTCTACTATGGTACTCTACATCACTATGGTACCGGCACTCGACGTCACACAGTAACTGTACCGTGTTGTACCCACATACAAGCCGTACTGCCGGCGTCACACAGTAACTGTACCGTGCTGTACCCTCAGACAAGCCGTACTGCCGGCATCACACAGTAACTGTACCGTGCTGTACCCTCAGACAAGCCGTACTGCTGGCATCACACAGTAACTGTACCGTGCTGTACCCTCAGACAAGCCGTACTGCCGGCGTCACACAGTAACTGTACCGTGCTGTACCCACAGACAAGCCGTACTGCCGGCGTCACACAGTAACTGTACCATGCTGTACCCACAGACAAGCCGTACTGCCGGCGTCACACAGTAACTGTACCGTGCTGTACCCTCAGACAAGCCGTACTGCCGGCGTCACACAGCAACTGTACCGTGCTGTACCCTCAGACAAGCCGTACTGCCGGCGTCACACAGTAACTGTACCATGCTGTACCCTCAGACAAGCCGTACTGCCGGCGTCACACAATAACTGTACCGTGCTGTACCCTCAGACAAGCCGTACTGCTGGCGTCACACAGTAACTGTACCGTGCTGTACCCACAGACAAGCCGTACTGTCGGCGTCAAACAGTAACTGTACCGTGCTGTACCCACAGACAAGCCGTACTGCCGCCGTCACACAG
This sequence comes from Procambarus clarkii, assembly GCF_040958095.1. Classification (NCBI taxonomy): domain Eukaryota; kingdom Metazoa; phylum Arthropoda; class Malacostraca; order Decapoda; family Cambaridae; genus Procambarus; species Procambarus clarkii. The sequence goes on along the minus strand of NC_091206.1, from coordinate 16,510,051 downwards.
TAACTGTACCGTGCTGTACCCACAGACAAGCCGTACTGCCGTCGTCACACACTAACTGTACCGTGTTGTACCCACAGACAAACCGTACTGCCGCCGTCACACAGTAACTGTACCGTGTTGTACCCACAGACAAGCCGTACTGCTGGCGTCTCACAGTAACTGTACCGTGCTGTACCCACAGACAAGCCGTACTGCCGCCGTCACACACTAACTGTACCGTGCTGTACCCACAGACAAGCCGTACTGCCGGCGTCACAGCAAGACCATCTACGGCACGGCGCTGCACGAGCCAGCCAGCGTCACGTGTGAGGTGGAGGCCAGCCCGGGACCCGTCACCTTCCGCTGGACCTTCAACAACACCTCCGAGCACCTGCCCATCCCGGCCTCCGCCGTCACCTCCCAGGTGAGCCACCTTGGCCTTCTGGGCCATCACCGAGGCCTCCAGGTGAGCCACAGTGACCTCAGGTGAGTCACAGTGACCTCAGGTGAGGCACAGTGACCTCAGGTAAGTTACAGTGACCTCAGGTAAGTTACAGTGACCTCAGGTGAGTCACAGTGACCTCAGGTAAGTCACAGTGACCTCAGGTGAGTCACAGTGACCTCAGGTGAGTCACAGTGACCTCAGGTAAGTTACAGTGACCTCAGGTGAGTCACAGTGACCTCAGGTAAGTTACAGTGACCTCAGGTGAGTCACAGTGGCCTCAGGTGAGCCACAGTGACCTCAGGTGAGTCACAGTGACCTCAGGTGAGCCACAGTGACCTCAGGTGAGTCACATTGACCTCAGGTAATCCAGATAGCAAGGTGATTAATTCCGTGCACTTAATTTATTGCAGCCTTCAGGTAAGTTAATTTAACCTGAAGGTGAATTATTCTTGTCTTCCAGGTTATGTCTCTCCATCTTCACTCCCCATCCATGCTGTACCTGTCCCTAAAGGCGTAAATGTTATTTGTTTACGCAATTTCTGTAGTTAAAATCATATGATCTCAAATACAAATTACCATATTCTATAACTAATGTTTTTTTAAGATAGCGTTTTGGCTCCGTTCACAATTAATTGTATTTAAACAGCCAATTTAAACAGCCAATTTAAACATTTATTCTTCATTAGGAAAGACAGTATTTTTATATAGGTATATATGGGTTTGAGGGTGGGTTAGTTCTGAGTAATATGTGTAAAGTGTTTTTCTTTTATAAATTAGTTGGAATGTTATTAAATATACAACATTAACATTGGGTTATGAAGCGTCTCTGGAGTAGAGGGAACGAAACATTCAAATACAAAACTAAGGTACGTGAGGTTAATTCGTACCACTAAAAATTTTTTTTTATTTTAGGGATATTCCTGCGCGGGCCCTAAGCCTCTGGCTGGCCCACTAAGTGTTGCACAACATTATTAATATTATCTCATTACGGTCAATTATTAGCCAACCTGAAATAGAAAGCATTAAATAATTATTTTGTAACGTTTGATATTCATGTTAGGCTATATTTGATGTATGCTGTATTTACCCTAGGAAACTTTATACGCAATTAACATACACTGGTATGTGTGTTTTAACTGAAAGGCGCTCGTGTTAGTTTATTTAAATTCGTAATATTTAATGTTAGTTCATAATTTACATTATTTTTATTTTTACTTCACAATGCAAAATTAGTTTGTTCTGTAGGTAATGCTCGCATTTATTTCTGATTTAGTATTTTGCTGGTAATGAACAATTAAATATGAAATCATATAGTTTCAAAAGGATCTTGGTCAATCACTCATTGGATTTAATTATGTAAGAAATGTGTCTTTGTATATGTATGATATTAATGAGAATTTTTAAATAACGTGACTTATATATGGTAATACGAAGAATGCATTAGTAAACAAGATTAACTATTGAAGTTCTCGTTTACCAGAATAAATAAATAAATATATAAGTAATAATTTAAGCGAGCGTTAGTTGAAGAGCTTCTATACCAGACTACATCAGAGTACACACGAAGAAATGGGTAGAAACTTAATCTGGTATCAGCTCAGTACCTCAAGACCTCTTGTCGATTCAGTGGAATCCCAGGATAAATTACGTATAGCGTATCGTGGTTCAGTCGTTTAAGGTGTGCACTTGGAAGAACCCATGGTGTAGGTTCGAATCCTCTGTGTGGCTCCAATTGATTTTCTTATTAATCCATCACGTTAAGTCTTCAAGTGGATTCCATTTTCCTGGGCTCTAGGAAACTCTTCAAGTGGATTCCATTTTCTTGGGCTCTAGGAAACTCTTCAAGTGGATTCCATTTTCTTGGGCTCTAGGAAACTCTTCAAGGAGGAGTCCTTTATCTTTAAGGGGATCTGTATACAAGTCTCTTGAGACTGATTGAGTCCATTACACATCCTGTTACGATGAGAATTACCTGACCTCCAGGTGATCCGCCTGACCTCCAAGTGACTCACATGACCTACAGCTGATCCGCCTGACCTCCAAGTGACTCACATGACCTCCAGATGATCCGCCTGGGCTCCAAGTGACTCACATGACCTCCAGATGATCCGCCTGACCTCCAAGTGACTCACCTGACCTCCAGATGACCCGCCTGACCTCCAAGTGACTCACCTGACCTTCAGATAACCCACTTTAACCACCTATTCTCTACATAGTTCACTTGCCCACTTGGCTGGTCAGGCATCCTCCAGAGAAACCACTTGCACACCCTGTTGAGTTATACAGCCTCTAGAGCCTAAGGGAGACCCAAGTGGTTCATACGACCTCCTGAGATACCTCACCTCCCTCAGATATGCATAAACATGAGTCGTGCATACATAACAACTGCCATGAAATATAAGCAACTAGACTTGATACGAGGAGAAGGTCAACTTTGCAGGTTTACATATATGGTGAGCAAAGCATGGTATTCCGTATTCCGTATAGATAACATATTGGGTTGAAGAGGGAACAATTTAATGTTTTCTCTTCTTCTAAATACACATTCTTCACGTTAAACACGACTGATATAAAGTAAACAAGGCATCAGGCATAATACAAGGCATGAAGGATTCATCCGGTCAGTGGGTTGTCTGCTGTAGAAGTCATATTGTGATTTATTAAAACTTTCCTGACCTAGAGTGTGACTTAGAGCTTGGGCCGAGGGATGGGATGAAGGAAGAGGTCATCAGCACGATGCGGAACACAGCTGACATGCTACAGGATGGTGACCAAACCACACACTAGAAAGTGAAGGGACGACGACGTTTCGGTCCGTCCTGGACCATTCTCAATTCGATTGTGAGAATGGTCCAGGACGGACAGAAACGTCGTCGTCTCTTCACTTTCTAGTGTGTGGTTTGGTCAACATATTTCAGCCACGTTATTGTGACTCCTCGCCTGCATGCTACAGGATGGGCCTGGCAAGGTACATCGCAAGATATACCAACACAAACAAAGGTATATCAATAAATGCAAGACATATTCTCGAGACACAAGCACAAAATGAGGCATATGACTGAATCATGCCCGCGGAGGCAAATATGCAAGGCACACGAGCGATAAGGAATTGTATGCATACGAGTGATTGAATGGCAGCCTGACGGCTGAATGGACAGCGCTCGGGATTCGTAGTGCTGAGTTTCCGGGTACAATCCCCGGTGGAGGTGGACACATATGGGTAGAGTTTCTTTCACACTGATGCACCTGTTCATGTAGCAGTAAATTGGTACTTGGGAGTTAGCCAGCTGCTACGGGCTGATTCCTGGGGGAATGTAACAAAAAGGATACCTGGTCGAGGACCGGGCCGCGGGGATGCTAAGCCCCGAAATCATCTCAAGATAACGCCAAACAAACAAGTCGGGCATACATGGGAGGCATACACAGGACACACACACACACACACACACACACACACACACACATGAGGCATACACGGGAAACATACACACACATGAGGTATACACACACTCTCTCATTAGCGATCCCTTCTGCGTCCTTCACAACACAATATTTTAAGCATCATACCTCTCCAGCCTCCTAAGATATGAGGCATTTTTTGTGTACATTTAAAAGTAGTTAATTATCTCATCCGGGATATTTAGTGGCTGGGTGTTCTTGCGTTCCTGACTGGTTGTTCCACCACTGGTTGTTCCATTACTGGTTGTTCCACCACTGTTGTTCCACCACTGGTTGTTCCATTACTGGTTATTCCACCACTGTTGTTCCACCACTGGTTGTTCCACCACTGGTTGTTCCACTACTGGTTGTTCCACCACTGTTGTTCCACCACTGATTGTTCCACCCCTGGTTGTTCCGCCACTGTTGTTCCACTACTGGTTGTTCCACCACTGTTGTTCCACCACTGATTGTTCCACCACTGTTGTTCCACCACTGGTTGTTCCACCACTGTTGTTCCACCACTGTTGTTCCACCACTGATTGTTCCACCACTGTTGTTCCACCACTGGTTGTTCCACCACTGTTGTTCCACCACTGTTGTTCCACCACTGGTTGCTTGGGAGGGGAGGACGGTGGAGAGGAACTGGGTGGAATGGTGAGTGACGTGTGTGTGTGTGTGTGTGTGTGTGTGTGTGTGTGTGTGTATGTGTGTGTGTGTGTGTGTGTGTGTGTGTGTGTGTGTGTGTGTGTGTGTGTGTGTATGTGTGATCGAAAAGATTAGAAATCATTAAGCTTTCATATTTCAAAAAGTATCAGGAAGTGTCAATTAGTGAGATTTTTCATAGTCAAGAGATGTCAGTCAGTATTAGGCAGTATAAGTGTTAGTGTCATAAAGGATCAGGGAGGGTTATAAAATATCAGGAATGGTTTTTAAGTTCTAGTGGGCTTCGTACAGTATCAGGAGATCCTCGTAAAGTATCAGGAGGTTTTCGTAAAGTATCAGGAGGTCCTCGTAAAATATCAGGAGGTCCTCGTAAAGTATCAGGAGGTCCTCGTAAAGTATCAGGAGGTCCTCGTAAAGTATCAGGAGATCCTCGTAAAGTACCAGGAGGTCCTCGTAAAGTATCAGGAGGTCCTCGTAAAGTATCAGGAGGTCCTCGTAAAGTACCAGGAGGTCCTCGTAAAGTATCAGGAGGTCCTCGTAAAGTATCAGGAGGTCCTCGTAAAGTACCAGGAGGTCCTCGTAAAGTATCAGGAGGTCCTCGTAAAGTACCAGGAGGTCCTCGTAAAGTATCAGGAGGTCCTCGTAAAGTATCAGGAGGTCCTCGTAAAGTATCAGGAGGTCCTCGTAAAGTATCAGGAGGTCCTCGTAAAGTATCAGGAGGTCCTCGTAAAGTATCAGGAGGTCCTCGTAAAGTATCAGGAGGTCCTCGTAAAGTATCAGGAGGTCCTCGTAAAGTATCAGGAGGTCCTCGTAAAGTATCAGGAGGTCCTCGTAAAGTATCAGGAGGTCCTCGTAAAGTATCAGGAGGTCCTCGTAAAGTATCAGGAGGTCCACAGACAATACTCACCTTAGTCGTCTCTTGACGAATTTGAAGGATGACATTTGGTATAAAATTTAGTTAAAATCGCTCCTTTGATATACTACCTCTTCGGCGACCTAAATAACAATGAGTGGGGCTTTTGTAGCACTTACCTGGCTAAAGGATAGCTGACAGACTAAGAGTATATTATTTCCTTTTTTAATGTCCTGTGGTCTTGCTGGGTACAAAGTCCTATTCCCCTTCGGTTTGACTGGTTTTATAACGTCTTCACAATATATGCGCTGAAAAATTTAGGGGAACAAACTCTTTTTTTCCTGCATTTGTTTCCCTATTTTATTCCTCTCAGTTTCGAAGTGTAATTTAGCGTTACTGAAACACCCTGCAGCTTAAATAACCAGAATTCTTGTTGAATAAATAAAATGTGAAATTTTTAATAAGATAGGTCTACGTGCCTTCTATGCCACGTCAAGGAAAAGAAATATAATTCGTTCGGCTTTTTTACCTAATTACTTTTTTAGGGTCTAGTATATATAAAGTTAATAATATCACTAAGAGAATAATAAAGCAGTTTTACCCAAAATAAAGAAAAGAGCACGAGGATCACAGATGGAGGGGAAGGGGGGGGGGTGGAGGAATGGATATGAGAAGAATTAAAGATAAAAGCAAAAGTAGGCGAAGTAAATGGAGAAAAGAGAAGGAGAGAGGATAAAAGCAAGAAGAGGAGGAGTAGAGTGGAAGAAGAGTGTTTGGCTAGGAACTCTTTGCACACACGCTCGAGAGGAGCTCAAAGAATGTCCCAGAACAAGATTAAAATTTTGGAAGAGCAGAGGAGGATTAATTGGAACGTTGAATATGATAATAACTCCACTGAGATCACATTACATATGTGTAGGAGGCGAAAGTTTGCTCCCCTTTTTTTTGTTATATTCTTTGGTATGCATAAATACACATTAGAAAGTGGGGGGATATAGCTTGAAAGATTATTTGTAAATAAATGAAATAGGGACAGAGAACTAGAATGGCATGATAGAAGCAATAGATGAAAGGGAACATTTTTTTTTTGGGGGGGGGTCCTTTTTAAAGAGAATGTGAGGGGTATATAGTCTTCTACACATGGGTAGGTAAAGAGTATTCACAGGTGTTTTTTCATATGTATACTTTTTTATTCATATATATACTTCTTTTACATATGTGCACTCTGGCAGGTATATGAATTCTTTGGATATATATATATATATATATATATATATATATATATATATATATATATATATATATATATATATATATATATATATATATATATATATATATATATATATTCTTTGTTTTATATATGAATATACTGGTTTACTTATGTATCTTGCTTAACTCATGTATATTTTGTTTTACAAATATATATTTATTTTACATAGGGATACTTTGGTAAAGATAGATACTAGATTTGGTACCCGGCGACGGTACCCGTGTAGACCCGGCGAGTAGGTAGACCAGGTATTTAGCTCAACCAGGCATTGACCAGACCACACACTAGAAGGTGAAGGGACGACGACGTTTCGGTCCGTCCTGGACCATTCTCAATCGACTTGAGAATGGTCCAGGACGGACCGAAACGTCGTCGTCCCTTCACCTTCTAGTGTGTGGTCTGGTCAACATACTTTAGCCACGTTATTGTGACTCATCGCCTGCAACCTGGCATTATTACACCTGAAGCAAATCGAAGAAAATTTGTCTATGTCTCTCTCTTTGTCGCTCTCTATGTCTCTCTGTCGGTGTATCTCCATATTCTTCTCTCCCTCTTCTCCCCCGGCCCTCCAGCCTGCACATTTGTTTCGTGAAAGGGGGTGAGGGAGGGGGGGGGGGTACAGTTGCAGACTTGCTGGCAGGTTATGAATATTCCATGAACCAGCCTTTGTTGTGGTGATCTTAAGTCATACTATCGTTGACCTCACACACCTTTGTTAGGATTCACTTTCCTTGTACCCTGTGTTGGCTCATTGTTACACGTTCTTCTCTTAGAGTTCCATGTGTGTGTGTGTGTGTGTGTGTGTGTGTGTGTGTGTGTGTGTGTGTGTGTGTGTATTCACTTGTATGTGCCTGCAGGATCGAGCTTCAGCTCTTGGATCCAATGTGAACACGTGGGGGAGGGGAGGGGAGAAAGTGGGGTGTGGGTGTGTTTCTGTTTCGTGCGTATAAACTTAATAGAGTTTGCTAGATTGGCCTTCAGCTCTTAGGCCAGGTCTTTCTAGCTGTCGTTTTCTTGTTTCATGTTATATCTTCTCTGGTAACTATAGAAGGAGGAAAATTTTATATTTTTCCCTCCCCTTCCTCTCTTCTTCTAGTTCATTTCTCTTGCTGTCTGTCATTCGTCGCATCTCGTGGCTCATCTGCGTGTCCAGGTTCCATGCATGTCTTCGCATCACTCTAGCTCCTTTAAGTGTGTAGCCTCCTTGTATATTTTCTCGCGTTTCATCGACTCCTGTGAGTATTTTTGGGGCCTGGATTATGTCCTCACTATTTCTCCTCGCTTCCAACGTCATTAAACTTAGTTCCTTCACGTGAAAACGTAGTTGAATATGACAAGAAAAAGGAAAATGATTTAGCGATATTGAGGTGGCGAGAGGAAACGTCTTAGAGTTTACACCGAGAGAAATTTTATATCTTAGAAACATTGGAGGTAAATTTAGAGCCTGAAGAAGCAGAGTGTCTTGTACTTCCTTCCTGTTTGAACAGTAATTTCCCCGTCTCGTATGGTGACGTTCAGCAGTAATTAGTCTGTCTGTCTCTCTCTCTCTCTCTCTCTCTCTCTCTCTCTCTCTCTCTCTCTCTCTCTCTCTCTCTCTCTCTCTCTCTCTCTCTCTCTCTCTCTCTCTCTCTCGTACACACACACACAGAAACAAGAACAATAATCCTTCTTATTTCAAGCAGCTTTAGGTAAGAGGCCACTCCACTCGTGCTTTTGAAGCCCCAAATATGTATCAGTATTTATATTCCGGCCTGGAATGCCTTTAATAATGTACAATGAAGTTCAAAAACAATATGGAGTATATATGTCTACTGAAGCTGACTCTGTGCTGAGGACGCAGCACACAAGATTCACAGGACACAGGACGTGGATTCATCAGGGGGCTCTGAGCCCCCAGGGGCCCACTGGCTCCACCTCCCACCCACCCCCCAGGATTCTCCAAGAGACTGCAAACACTACTGGAAGCTGTGTGGCAAAGACCTTAATGACTCCCGATATTATCATCATTACATTCGAATTTCTTTAGAATGTACAGAGATTTGAAAATAATCTCTATCATATGAAAAGCAGTATTCACAAATTCTGTTATCTTCCTTTAGGATATCATTAGCCTCTCCTCCACCACCATGGATGAAGATTTTTATCTGGCGAGAAGGATGCAGTGCAAGGATAGCATGAGGGACACTTAAACACACCTGGTGGAGTTCTGCTTCATCAAAAATCCTACTTCAAAAAATCCTGATAAAGATTTACGTCGTCTGCTTAACCCAATCCACAGTGTTCTCTTACCCTCCAGTAATACTCAAGGGTCATCCTAGCTCATGCACGGGACAAGCAGGGCAATATTGCCCTAACTATTCAGTGCCGGCGCCCTCGTTATGGTGACAATTGAATTTATAATTAATCACTTAATTGGAATATTTCCCCCTGGGTCTTGACTCAAATAGGTAGAACGTTCAGCCTGTCATTCGGTGAATAGTGAAAAAAAGCATTCTAGACCTCATGAATAGTGAGGGTCCAGTTATCTCATGAATAGTGAGGTCCAGCCACCACATGAATAGTGAGGTCCAGCCACCACATGAATAGTGAGGTCCAGCCACCACATGAACAGTGAGGTTCAGCCACCTCACTGTTCGCTAGGGCCAATCACCTCATAAACAGTGAGACGAGCCTTGAAAGTGTGTCGATGACTCTCTAAAGTGAGGAACAGCGCATTAATCTGTTGAAGACCCGATCATATCAACTAATTTGCATCACATTAAACGTTTTAAAACAAAATCTTTGATACGTACTAAACAATTATTAATTCAGCTAATACAACTTGTATGCTAATATTATTGATCAAGTGAAATTGGCACTTAATGATCTAGCAAACAGTGTAGACAGCGTGTGTTCATTATCATCTGTGATGTTCTGCAAATACCCAGGAGATGACTTGTGGACTCGGAAGAATAAGTTGGGATGCTGGGAGGGAGGATCTGAAGGCTGTCTCGCCTCTCTCTCTCTCTCTCTCTCTCTCTCTCTCTCTCTCTCTCTCTCTCTCTCTCTCTCTCTCTCTCTCTCTCTCTCTCTCTCTCTCTCTCTCTCTCTCTATCTATCTCACACACACACACACACACACACACACACACACACACACACACACACACACACACACACGCACGCACGCAAGTCTACCCGAGGCCCGAGGTGTTCTCTTTGGGTTTTTCCTACGTCCTTTAATTTCCTGTCCCAATGTTCCTGCCTCTCCATAGGTCTATCTACATCTATTTATTTTCACTCGTGCCATGTTTATCTACGTCCCTCCCTCCCTCCCTTCACCACTTGGACTTATAGGTACAGCGACGACCTCGCTTCATGCAGGACGGCGTTCGATCCCCGTTGATCCTCATATCCCAGCTCCTATCGTGTCCTCATTTTCCCTGTGCTGTGTTGTTATACTGGCTAAGCGCTTCCTGCTGATAACTATCTTATCTCTTGCTCTTTCCTTCCTCTCGCTCCCACTTCCTTGTCTCCCCTAAAGTCACTGTTCACTGTGATTAAGTTGGCTATTCAACTCCCTCTTTGTGGACGAATGACTTCATTGCCACCTCCTTAACATGTTTTATCTCTCTCTCTCTCTCTCTCTCTCTCTCTCTCTCTCTCTCTCTCTCTCTCTCTCTCTCTCTCTCTCTCTCTCTCTCTCTCTCTCTCTCTCTCTCTCTCTCTCTCTCTCTCTCTCTCTCTCTCTCTCTCTCTCTCTCTCTCTCTCTCTCTCTCTCTCTCTCTCTCTCTTGTGGGGTGGAATGATAGATAAGGCAGATTAGGAAGAAAAAGGAGATAACATAATCCTAGAGTATCATGCTAGGTGAATGAGAAAGTGGCAACAACATTAACCTAGTGGTAGAAGTCCCCGGGGAGGGAAGAGGAGGACATGACACCTCCAGAAGTACCTCCCCTCCCCAATAAAAGGTTGCTTTAGGCAGGATAACGTCAGTGATATAAGCCCCGAGGTCGTGTATCAGAGCAGCCTTCAGGAGGCTCAACAAGGACTCGACACAGTACACCGCATATTTCCCCGCTCTAGACCTCAGTGTTAGACATGGCCTTGTAACCCACACGTTGTCTCTCTCTCTCTCCCTCTCTCTCTCTCCCTCCCTCCCTACATCAAGGGGCCAGAGACTTGCCGCTAAGCTAGTCCAAGAGATCATAACGAGATCACTGATTTGTGAGGGCAGACTCAAAGAAAATTTCCTAACTCTCTGGGAACGACGCGATAGAGACATGATCTCAACACAAAAGCTAATTAGACTAATATACACAAGGTCGATAAAACGTGGCACAAAATGAAGGGGCCAGAGCGAGGGGGCACAAGATGCCAGGTAACTTGAACAAGATAACACAAGGGGCACAAGGGGTGGGGTCAGGAAGAGGAGGGACAAGGGGTGGGGTCAGGAAGAGGAGAGACAAGGGCTGGGGTCAGGAAGAGGAGAGACAAGGGCTGGGGTCATGAAGAGGAGGGACAAGGGCTGGGGTCAGGAAGAGGAGAGACAAGGGCTGGGGTCAGCAAGAGGAGAGACAAGGGGTGGGGTCAGGAAGAGGAGAGACAAGGGGTGGGGTCAGCAAGAGGAGAGACAAGGGGTGGGGTCAGCAAGAGGAGAGACAAGGGCTGGGGTCAGGAAGAGGAGGGACAAGGGCTGGGGTCAGGAAGAGGAGGGGACAAGGGGTGGGGTCAGCAAGAGGAGGGACAAGGGCTGGGGTCAGCAAGAGGAGGGACAAGGGCTGGGATCAAGGTTAAACTAAAAGCGGACATTGACTCCATTCATGAACTCAGATGTAAATATTGCATGACTAAACTGAAGGAGTAAGAGCGCTATTACACAGACCGTCTAGTGCCTAACAGACTTGAACCAGGCGCTTAAAGTCAACCCTTAAAACGCACAGTTAGGAGAGTACTGCTAGTTGAGCGTCGTAAGACGTGTATTTCAGTCTATAATTTTGATCTCACAAATCAGGTGTCCTAACCTAACCTATTTTCTAAAAATACAAAATCTTCATTTTGTGCAGGTCAATATTCTTCTTCCCTACCTGACAAGGATCCAGAACGGACCGAAACGTCGTCAAACTCTCTGGTAGTTTTCCATGTGAGGGATTTAGGTGATTTATTTTCAGCATAATACAAATTCTAGCCAGCAGTTAGTTATCTGAATGTTTCGTCCCCTCTCTGCTTCCCTAAGATATCCTGCCTTCCTTCCCGGAGATATCACCGGTTAATATGACCTTTTGAACAAATCCACAAGGGCCGTGACGAGGATTCGAACCTGCGTCCGGGAGCATCCCAGACACTGCCTTAATCGACTGGGATTTGTTCATTTGATGCATCACGTTAGTGTGATCTCTGTGTGTGAATATGACCTTTTGTTCATTATTTCTCCCTCAGGGTCAGACCTCGGTGGCCAGTTACGCCCCGAAGAGCCACCTGGACTACGGCACGCTCCTCTGCTGGGCCTTCAACGTTATCGGCTCTCAGAGTCTACCTTGTGCTTTTGCTATTATCCCGGCAGGTGAGTGTTGGGGGGAGTGTGAGGGAGTGGTGGTTGTGGGGGAGTGGTGGTTGTGGGGGAGTGGTGGTTGTGGGGGGGTGGTGGTTGTGGGGGGGTGGTGGTTGTGAGGGAGTGGTGGTTGTGGGGGGGTGGTGGTTGTGAGGGAGTGGTGGTTGTGAGGGGGTGGTGTGCTGGTTGTGAGGGAGTGGTGGTTGTGAGGGTGTGGTGGTTGTGAGGGAGTGGTGGTTGTGAGGGTGTGCTGGTTGTGAGGGAGTGGTGGTTGTGACAAGAAGGCACGAATTACAAAAACCAATAGAAAGAGATAGAAATATAGATGCCAGAGACAATGATGTATACACCAAATTATGATGAAAAGAAACAGACATAGAGGTATAATATTAGCTACAAATCTTATCATATTCCTGCACCTCTCTGCCTGCCGTCAACTACCTAACGTTCACTACTTCTGATGCTATAGACCACAGCGTCAGTATTTATGTGCTTTAATGACATTTAAAAACACAGTAATATCGACGCTTCTTCCTGTTTCTCTCTCCATACGTCTCATTACAAACATGCGAACTACACGACCCTAGCAACCTCTCTCTCTCTCTCTCTCTCTCTCTCTCTCTCTCTCTCTCTCTCTCTCTCTCTCTCTCTCTCTCTCTCTCTCTCTCTCTCTCTCTCTCTCTCTCTCTTTCTCTCTCTCTCTCTTTCTCTCTCTCTCTCTTTCTCTTTCTCTTTCTCTCTCTCTCTCTCTCTCTCTCTCTCTCTCTCTCTCTCTCTCTCTCTCTCTCTCTCTCTCTCTCTCTCTCTCTCTCTCTCTCTCTCTCTCTCTTTCTCTCTCTTTCTCTTTCTCTTTCTCTTTCTCTCTCTCTCTCTCTCTCTCTCTCTCTCTCTCTCTCTCTCTCTCTCTCTCTCTCTCTCTCTCTCTCTCTCTCTCTCTCTCTCTCTCTCTCTCTCTCACACACCACACAAACACACACACACACGTAACCATTAGGGAAATTAAAGCTACATGGAAGACTAATTTCCCCCACCAACTCGGTGCTAACCAGCCCTAGTGAACTTAGAAATATATTTCCGTGTCGAGGCGAGAGAACACTGAACTCATCACACACCCTATGTGATGAGTTCAGTTCATCGTCCTCCTGCTGCTGCTGCTTCTCGGCGCAAGAAGCAGGAGGTAATGTACCGTGGAGTGTTGTGTTGTTGTTGGGAGGGGGAGGGAGAGGATGGGAGAGGGGAAAGGAGAGGATGGGGGAGGGGAAGGGAAAGGATGGGGGGGACGCAAAGATGACTTCATTCGGGAAAGGATTTGTGAGGGCATATTTATCATTTAAAGAGAAGAATGAAATGAGAGAGAGAGAGAGAGAGAGAGAGAGAGAGAGAGAGAGAGAGAGAGAGAGAGAGAGAGAGAGAGAGAGAGAGAGAGAAGAAAGAATGAGGGGAACAGATAAACAAAGTAGAGACCATCAAAGACACTGCTGTAATTACTCTTGGCCGAGATGAAATCAGACCGAGTGTGCGTACACGTACTCACCTGGCGGTACTCACCTGGAGGTACTCACCTGGGGTACTCACCTGGGGTACTCATCTGGCTGTATTTATGGAATTTGAGCTTCAGCTCTCAGGGACGAACACACACACACACACACACACACACACACACACACACACACACACACACACACACACACACACACACACACACACACACACACACACGTTACATGTAGCAGATCACCTTACAACTCAGTAAGCAACTGACCCAGCTCTTACCGGCACCGGGTAGAGCTAACCTCTATAATTTACATTAATTCCTTCATTTGTTTGTAAAGTGAAGCGGTGTGTGTGTGTGTGTGTGTGTGTGTGTGTGTGTGTGTATGTGTGTGTGTGTGTGTGTGTGTGTGTGTGTGTGTGTGTGTGTGTGTGTGTGTGTGTGTGTGTGTGTGTGTGTGTGTGTGTGGCGGCCGCTCGAGGCCTCTGCCTTACCTTTGTTTATTTCCATGAACCTTCAACAGCTTGATGAATGTGGGCTGTAGAACCGTGGTGAATGTCAGTTGCGGAACCATGATGAATATGGGATGAAGTACTGTGATGAATGTGGGTTATAGAACCACGATGAATGCTCCCCACACCGTCCTTCACCTCAACACAATTTCATTCCTTCATTTCCGCCCGATTCACAGAAACGATTTGCGCATAATCTCCACCATCTTCCCCCACACTGCCCTTCTTCTTGTCACCCCTTTCAACCCCACCCTCCAAACTCAACCCCAACCACCATCTCAACCCCAACCCAGAACCACCACTCAATTCCCCTCTTACCCAACAACCCTAATCCTCAGCCTCCTAACCCCAACACTCTTCAAACCCCTCAACCACAACTACCACTCCAATCCATCACACAACTGAACCAGATCCCAACCACTCCTCCCTCCAACTCCACAATTAACCTCCTCCAACCTCTCCAAACTTCAAAAAAACCCACCAAACATCCTCCCATCAACTCTCCACGCCCCCCCTCCCCGTTCCATCCCTACCCCCAATCACCCATCACTTGTATACAGCCTGGCTTCGAGTCTCGACTGGATGAAACACAAAATTAAACCAGATAAACTGCAGAGTCTGGTCTGGGAAATGAGAGAAATGGGTTACTGTGAAAGATTCAGTGAAATGAACCTCTTCACTGTGCTGGTGAACAAGAGAAGTAGTGGGGGTGGAACGTGAGAGCGACTAACAAAACTCTAAGCGGGGGGGAAATAGCTAAATTGGACAAAGAAACAATGTACAAAATTGAAAATAGTGGAACGAGGGGACATTCATGGAAATTGGAAACGCAAATGAGTAACAGAGACCCCGAGAAGATTTTTTGTTCAGTGTTAAAGTTGAAAATGAATGGAACAGGTATAAAGGGGAAAGTTCGTTTAGTTTATATATATATATATATATATATATATATATATATATATATATATATATATATATATATATATATATATATATATATATATAATGTGTGAAGAATAAGCAGGCGAGGAGTCACAATAACGTGGCTGAAGTATGTTGACCAATCCACACACTAGAAAGAACACACACACTGTGAAGAACAACCTCCGGTGAACAAAAATGAGAGGATAACAGCTTAGCGCTTTACACTCTCCGGAGTGGTCATCAGGGCTGTGATAATGACTCCAGAGAGTTCAAAGCGCTTAGCTCTTAATCTTCCAATTTTTTCACTGTGGTTATTCCGCCTCACTGGATCAACTTTTTGTTATCCTTATAGCATATATATATATATATATATATATATATATATATATATATATATATATATATATATATATATATATATATGATATGTGTGTGTGTGTGTCCTTAACCACTAATTTGGCCCCGAATTTGCATTCATGGTTGCAAATTCATTACCCCGTGTACGGGCCATGAACAAGTCTGAACTCCAGGCGCATCGATGCATCTTGAAAGGATAACTGGAAGTCAGTTCTTGATACACTCGTCCATCCAAGCAAGCAAAGTGAAAGATCTCTCCCCCTTGGCTCCATGAATGCCATGAGGCAGGAGTCCCTTGCACTGGGCAGTCTGCTGTGAATCGCTGCACCGAGGCGCTGGAAAAAGGGAAACTTACTGCTCATTGGTCTCATGTTGCTTCGACGAGAGAGGAACCCGAATTCCCGAGGAAGAGCTGCCCGGGTGGAACATTTGCTGTCGAGGGAGGGGAAAGAACTCTGAGAGTAGCAGTATGCCTGGGAAGAACTCTCACCAGTGTCTCTCCACTCTCACTCTCTCTCTCACCTTTAAGAGGCCTCAGGCATCTCACCCGCCCTCTCTTCCTCATCAACGCTTGACATAAGAACGCTGCTGTGTTTTTTGCAGCTTTTTAAAAAACAACAACGAAATGTTAGTCTGCATAAAAAAAATACTCTCAGATGGGTGTTTTTGGCTCCACAACCCGCCAGTCTCTGCATGCAGACTATATAGCTGAAGCATCTACGGGCTCACCATAGCCCGTGCTACTTGGGACTTTTTGTTCCAGGTAGCGAATCTTTAACAACAACAACAACAACAGCTGAAGCATTACATGCATCTTGGGTATCACCACAGCCTGCTAGTAAATCATTCAAAATGACTTCTACATACAGTGTCCATGTACAGGACCACTACACACACACACACACACCCACACACACACACACACACACACACACACACACACACACACACACACACACACACACACACACACACACACACACACACACGTTATACGACTACTAGGTGAGTACACACATACATACACCTACTCAACAAGATGAGATTTAATCAAGACCAAGAAAATACCCCAGAGTTGAGGTTGTCAGCCAGGCGGAACTCAGAAACCCAGCCATGAGTAACTCAGAAAGCCAGCCAGGCGGAACTCAGAAAGTCAAATAGCTGGCACTCAGATTGTCAAGCTAGTGGCGCTGAGGTCAGACTAGCGGCACTAAGAAGGTCAGACTATCAGTGCTGAGATCAGACAAACGACGCTGACATCATCAGACGGACTCTGTGCTCACGTCTCATGATACGAGACGTGCTATCAACCACACTTCATTAAAAATTTATTTAAATATATTATTTGGGATCAATATTATCATATATCTAAATACTATCCTTGGTCTGGTCACATATGCTAACCATCAAGCACAAAATAGAACATCAGATATTCATTAAATATATTTAATTAATATTATACAGATATTATATTCATTATTTATATAAGCTTCAGGCATTGTAAAAGGGAAGGTAATGAAAAAAATTCTGAACTGTGCCATCCACGACTCTTGTGTTAATCCAGTTGAGCTGCAACTAGAGGAAAGCTGCCAGTTGAGCTCTAACAGCTCTTGCAACTGCTGAAAGGCTGCCAGCTTGGCTCTGATTGGTCTTGCAACTGCTGAAAGGCTGCCAGCTTGGCTCTGGTTGGTCTTGCAACTGCTGAAAGGCTGCCAGCTTGGCTCTGATTGGTCTTGCAGCAACAGAAAAGCTGCCAACTTGGCTCTCATTGGTCTTGCAGCTACAGAAAGACTGCCAACTTATCTCTGATTGGTCTTGCATCTACAGAAATGCCGCTAACTTGGCTCTGATTGGTCTTGCAGCTTCAGAAAGTCTGCCAACTTGACTCTGATTGGTCTTGCAGCTACAGAAAGGCTGCCAACTTGGCTCTGATTGGTCTTGCAGCTACAGAAAGGCCGCCAACTTGGCTCTGATTGGTCTTGCAGCTACAGAAAGGCTGCCAGCTTGGCTCTGATTGGTCTTGCAGCTACAGAAAAGCTGCTAACTTGGCTCTGATTGGTCTTGCAGCTACAGAAAAGCTGCCAACTTGGCTCTGATTGGCCATGCAGCTACAGAAAGGCTGCCAACTTGGCTCTGATTGGTCTTGCAGCTACAGAAAGGCTACCAGCTTGGCTCTGATTGGTCTTGCAGCTTCAGAAAGTCTGCCAACTTGGCTCTGATTGGTCTTGCAGCTACAGAAAGGCTGCCAACTTGGCTCTGATTGGTCTTGCAGCTACAGAAAGGCCGCCAACTTGGCTCTGATTGGTCTTGCAGCTACAGAAAGGCTGCCAACTTGGCTCTGATTGGTCTTGCAGCTACAGAAAGGCTGCTAACTTGGCTCTGATTGGTCTTGCAGCTACAGAAAAGCTGCCAACTTGGCTCTGATTGGCCATGCAGCTACAGAAAGGCTGCCAACTTGGCTCTGATTGGTCTTGCAGCTACAGAAAAGCTGCTAACTTGGCTCTGATTGGTCTTGCAGCTACAGAAAGGCCGCCAACTTGGCTCTGATTGGTCTTGCAGCTACAGAATATCTAGCACCTTGACGGCCGTCCAGAGACTACCAGCTGTGTGTGCATCTTGACGGCCGTATTGAGACTGCCTGCACTAAGAGGACTGCCACTTGGCTTCGTAGAAAACATAATAGTGGCAATTTGCATTTATAAGCATGCCTTGCCTTGGCATGGAACGGATCCCGTTGGGTTTCTGGTCCGGATACGACTGGTGGCCCACTATCCCTTGATAATGGTTCGGTTATTTGGGGAAGCTGCTATATGAGTAGGTAAAAGTATTTAAAATCATGTAAAATGAAGTGAAATAAAAATTAAAGTATGTAAACATTTTAAAAGTGTGAAGAGGAATGTAAAAATTAAGCGAGTAACAGCCAAAGAGCCTTAATTGTTGCTTATGCAATTCATTTAAAAGGTAATTAGTTGTTAGTTAACATTTAAATGTTTGGGACTCAAGGACACGCTGTATTAACTACCGGATGGTGGCAGTTAAAGGTAATTTGACGAGTTAATTAGCTATCAGTTTCTCTGACTACTAGCAGTAAGTGCTTCAGCTATGCTCACTTCAGTGTTTAATGGGGCGAATATGCATTATGTGAGAGTATCAATATATCACTGGTGGGATTCTTTTGGGTTTATAGATTTTAATAATTCATTTCTTTGCTGTGCAATAACAGGGAACTTGTAGACACAGAGTAAATCACTATATCACACACACACACACACACACACACACACACACACACACACACACACACACACAAGGTGGGCTCAGGTGGCTGAGTGGACAGCACGCTGTGCACGTAATCCTGTGGACCGTGGATCGATTCCCGGCGCCGGGAAGAAACAAAATGGGCAGAGTTTCTTTCACCCTGATGCCCCCTGTTATCTAGCAGTAAATAAGTACCTGGGAGTTAGACAGCTGTTACGGACTGCTTCCTGGGTGTGTGTGTGAGTGTGTGGAAAAAGAAATAGTAACAGTTGATTGACAGTTGAGAGGCGGGCCGAAAGAGCACAGAGCTCAACCCCCGCAAGCACAACTAGGTGAATATAACCAGGTGAATACACACAAACACGTGACCGAATCCGACTTAATCTTAACTGATGTAATCTACTCGAATGTGACCTGACACATAACATAACACATTATAGCATAACATAACACATTATAGCATAACATAACACATTATAGCATAACATAACACATTATAGCATAGCATAACCTCATAGAACACTTGAGTTCCGGACATAAAATGAAAAAACGGATGTTGGGTAACCATGTAACATCGAAAGATGTTCCATTTATCCGGCGACCACGCTAATAATTTACACTCCAAAATCTCTATACGCCTTCGCCTTACGACATAACTGTTACTGTTGGCTTAATGTCAGAGCGCATTATGTGTTACCAATAAATAAGTATAATAGAATTGTCATGGTGGATACTCTCAACATATCCAGAATTCAGAAGCTTCTCAATAAAACCTATTATACAAGAAAGGAAACAACACAGAAACATATAAACAGGGAAGAATTATACAAACAAGGAATCATACAATGTACAAACATGGAAACATGCAAACAAGGAAACATGCAAACAAGGAAACATGCAAACAAGGAAACATGCAAACAAGGAAACACCTTACAGTACCACGACACTGATCGAGATTCCAAGTTAATCCGGTAAGAGGAGAAGGTCCTCAGGGATACTCCTGGCCTCGGGGTCTCCTCAATCTCTCTTCCACTTTCCCCAACCCTTCCTGCCCTCTGCAGGACGCAAGAGCTTCCTGGCAAGTCAAGAGCCTTCTTGCAAGGTAAGAGCTGCCTGGCAAGGTAAGAGCTGCTTGGCAAGGTAAAAGCTGCCTGGCAAGGCAAGAGCTGCCTGGCAAGGTAAGAGCTGCCTGGCAAGGTAAGAGCTGCCTGGCAAGGTAAGAGCTGCCTGGCAAGGTAAGAGCTGCCTGGCAAGGTAAGAGCTGCCTGGCAAGGTAAGAGCCTCCTGACAAGGTAAGAGCTGCCTGGCAAGGTAAGAGCTACCTGGCAAGGTAAGAGCTGCCTGGCAAGGTAAGAGCTGCCTGGCAAGGTAAGAGCTGCCTGGCAAGGTAAGAGCTGCCTGGCAAGGTAAGAGCTGCCTGGCAAGGTAAGAGCTGCCTGGCAAGGCAACGCAAAGCCACTATCATCGAGGGAAAAAATGTTTAAAGGTCCCTTACAAGAAGGTGGCCGTTCCTTACAAGATGAGGGTCGACCCTTACAGGATGAGGGTCGACCCTTACAGGATGAGGGTCGACCCTTACAGGATGAGTGTCGACCCTTACAGGATGGGGGTCGACCCTTACTGGATGAGTGTCGACCCTTACAGGATGGGGGTCGATCCCCCTTAACAAAATGGTGGTCCACCCATACTAAATGCTGGAACTCTTTATCTAGATCGAGGTCTTCTTCGTTTCAAGGGGAGACTTGTCCTAAGTAGCAGTCCAGCTAGGCAAGTTAGTGGTACACCTCAGCTGGATGGCGATCTTCCTCAGCTAGACAATACTTATCAAATAAGTGGTGGTGCTGTCCTCCTTGTTAGTGGTATGACCTTAATAGACGGTAGAATACTTCAACTACCTTATGGTCTTTGTAAGCAAGACAGTGTAAGCTGGCTCTCTTCACTTAGAATTTATTCTCACTTAAGTGGCAGTCTGCCCCTTCCACCCCCTCTCTCTCTCTCTCACACACACACACACACACACACACACACACACACACACACACACACACACACACACACACACACACACACACACACACTGAACCTCACAACCCTGAAAAACAGAAGAGTAAGGGGAGACATGATAACCACCTACAAAATTCTCACGGGAATTGACAGGGTGGACAAAGACAAACTCTTCAGCACGGGTGGAACACGAACAAGATGACACAGGTGGAAACTTGGTACCCAGATGAGCCACAGAGACGTTAGAAAGAATTTTTTTCAGTGTCAGAGTAGTTAACAAATGGAATGCATTAAGTAGTGTTGTGGTATAGGCTGACTCCATACACATTTTCAAATATAGATATGATTGAGCCCAGTAAGCTCAGGAATCTGTACACCAGTTGATTGACAGTTAAAGAAGCGGGAGCAAAGAGCCAGAGCTCAACCCCCGCAAACACAACTAGGTGAGTACACACGCGTGAGGCAACAAAAGGAAGCATTGATAACACGGTGGCCAGAATGTCCTGCCTTTGACCACCACACCGCCAGTGTTCGAGTGAGCGCCCAGCCATGGTTATAATTGGTTTCTGTTTGACAGGTCACTGTTAAACCCTGTGTCATCGCAGGTCTCAACCTTTGGCAAAGAGAACGGGAGAGAGACAGAGACAGAGAGAGAGAGAGAGAGAGACAGACAGAGAGAGAGAGACAGACAGAGACACAGACAGACAGAGACTTAACCAGTCACAAAACCGTAATACAAATTGCGGTCAAAAAACGCGCTGCCATACCCATAATGAGTGAACGAGGTTACGGGCTGATGGCGGGTCTCCCTAGATGATCTAGTCAGGGAACAATCACCTCCCTGTCCCTCACAGTAAACATTCTTTATTGGTCTAATCCTCTCGTCAAAATTACATCTCAATTGACCACTGAATGAGAAGCAATTTGTGCTTTTGTGGGGTATATATATATATATATATATATATATATATATATATATATATATATATATATATATATATATATATATATATATTATATATATTATTGTATGTATATTTCCATTATGTATGCATATGTTGAGCTAACTATTAGTTGGAACAAGACACAAGTACCGTGAACACGGAGGCTGAAACAACTATTGTGAACAATTGGCTCGTTCATCAGTGGCTGCTGTTGAACTAAATTTTATAATTAATAGTAATAATATTTCCATCGCTAAACCTTTCAAAGCAAGAGAGATGGAAATGGCAACAGTGTATTCACATATTTTTGCCGGCTGGATCGACCTTTAGAACGCGCTCGTGTGTGTGAGTGTGTGTGAGTGTGTGTGTGTGTGTGTGTGTGTGTGTGTGTGTGTGTGTGTGTGTGTGTGTGTGTGTGTGTGTGTGTGTGTGTGTGTGTGTGTGTACTCACCTAATTGTGCTTGCGGGGGTTGAGCTCTGGCTCTTTGTGTGTGTGTGTGTGTGTGTATTCACCTAGTTGTGCTTGTGGGGGTTGAGCTTTGCTCTTTCGGCCCGCCTCTCAACTGTCAATCAACTGTTACTAACTACTACTTTTTTTCACACACACCCCCAGGAAGCAGCTCCGTAACAGCTGTCTAACTCCCAGGTACCTATTTACTGCTAAGTAACAGGAGCATTCAGAGTTAAAAAAAACTTTGCCCATTTGTTTCTGCCTGGTGCGGGAATCGAACCCGCGCCACAGAATTACGAGACCTGCGCGCTCTCCACTCAGCTACCAGACCCCCCTATGTGTGTGTGTGTGTGTGTGTGTGTGTGTGTGTGTGTGTGTTGTATTAATTGTTCCCAAGCGAAGTTAATGTTCCCTGGACTGCATTTAAAAAGCTAATTATGTTTTAGCGTAAATAGGCATCCCGTTTTCAGCGTTTTATGTGTTTTTTCAGCGATTTTGAACCGCCCCCCTCCCCCCCCCCCCTTCTTCCCCATCACCACCGCCTGCATCTTCTCTTGCACCTTCCCCTGCCCCTCCCCCTGCCCCTCCCCCTGCCCCTCCCCCTGCCCCTCCCCCTCCCCCTACACTACACACTGGAGTGTGACTTCAAGGTTGAAAATGACGTCGATTCATTTATTTGCTCGAAAATATTTTTAACTGGTTTTTGTTTTTCCTAGCTTCGTGTTGTTCTTAGCTTCGTGTTGTTCTTAGCTTCGTGATGTTCGTAGCTTCGTGGTGTTCGTAGCTTCATGTTGTTCGTAGCTTCGTGTTGTTCGTAGCTTCGTGGTGTTCGTAGCTTCATGTTGTTCGTAGCTTCGTGTTGTTCGTAGCTTCGTGGTGTTCGTAGCTTCATGTTGTTCGTAGCTTCGTGGTGTTCGTAGCTTCGTGTTGTTCTTAGCTTCGTGGTGTTCGTAGCTTCGTAATGTTCGTAGCTTCGTGGTGTTCGTAGCTTCGTGGTGTTCGTAGCTTCGTGTTGTTCGTAGCTTCGTGTTGTTCGTAGCTTCGTGTTGTTCGTAGCTTCGTGTTGTTCGTAGCTTCGTGTTGTTCGTAACTTCGTGTTGTTCGTAGCTTCGTGTTGTTCGTAGCTTCGTGTTGTTCGTAGCTTCGTGTTGTTCGTAGCTTCGTGGTGTTCGTAGCTTCGTGTTGTTCGTAGCTTCGTGATGTTTATTATGTTCTTTTATTGTTACGTTCATTTCAGTTTCTGTGGAAGAGTTTTGCAGTGAAATAAATTAAAAAAAATCGTAAACTTTTGTACACGAAAAAAGCAGAATTAGGTGAATAATGAAACGCAAATCACTGACGCAAAACAGTGTACAAATGGTTGCATTAGTAAATCTTACTCCTGCTCATAATAAAGTAGACTAAATTTGTTGAGTAATTAAATGCAAATACATCAGACCCATGTTTTTAAATGGCCTGATAAACATAAGGGAATAGGCAGGAAAATAACTCACGCAGTAAATGAACAAATCCACAAGGGCCGTGACGAGGATTCGAACCTGCGTCCAGGAGCATCCCAGACACTGCCTTAACTTGGGGTGAAATGTGGGTTGAAAAATTGGGGTGAGATGTGCAGCTTGACACACACATGGGGAGGCGGAAGTGACGTCAGTCTCGGCCTGGTACAAGGAAGCCAGTACAAGGAATCTATTTTTTACGGGCTATTCATGCCCGTGCCACCTCTTGGATGACTTAATCTTCATCATCAGGATCTATCAGGGCAAAGCGCCGAGCCATTACGACTATATAGCACTTTGAAGGAGTCAGGATAAGGATTTGGGATGGGACGGGGGGGAAGGAATGGTGGCCATCGAATTGGGACGGTCGGGGATTGAACGCCGACCTGCATAAAGCGAGACCGTCGCTCTACCGTCCAGTCAAAGTGGTTGGGCAGGGTCCAGTACAAGCTGACACGTCCTCACTGTCCTTGTTGCCATGCTAGATGCGGAACCCGGCTGTGCCCAGGTCTCTTCCCTCCACCCCCTCCCTTCCCACTTTTGCTCCTCTCTCTCTCTCTCTCTCTCTCTCTCTCTCTCTCTCTCTCTCTCTCTCTCTCTCTCTCTCTCTCTCTCTCTCTCTCTCTCTCTCTCTCTCACCTTTGCTGTCTCTTGTTTGCGTGTTAAAATAAATTTTCAACTGATTTATAAATCATAATTATAAACATAGTCCGCAGATGACGGCCATTTAAACAGGTATTTGTGAACCTCACTTTCTTGCTGGAAGCAAATGGGGACTATTAACGACAGCGTCTTCCATTCAATGGGTGTTTACATAAAACACAGCTCGTTAGTCGTATTGGTAAATCGGGATTGGCTTCAATGTTCCCAGGAAGTTGTAGGCGCTTCGCTGATTAACTAGAACAGCCCCCTGTATGATGTTCACGCTCTATTGGCGGGAATGTGTTTAATACGTAGTAAAGGACCCTACGTGTGCTCTAATGCAAGCCTATGTACATGCGCACGCATGCACCAACATACTCACATGCACTGTTCTTGAGCAAGCACGCACTCTCACAACACCCGGGGTCCAAATAGATGAGAGAATCAAAAGAAACAAAGTAGATGTTGATAACACCCTTAGAACCGATTTGAACCTGATGTGGTGGAGAGGAGGGGGACCTCTCTAAAAGGAACCCCATCCCCCCCCCTGTATAAAGGGAAGGGTTCACGTAACAGGCGAACCCCAAATCCGCCTGTAAAAAAAAATAACTAGAAGGCTTAACCTAAGAGCTATAACTAGCCCTTGTCACGAACACATAGGTATGCCCAGATATGCAAACACTCATCCACACACACACACACACACACACACACACACACACACACACACACACACACACACACACACACACACACACACACACACATAACTAAGTGAGTACAACTAGGTGTTTACACGGCCTAGCGGCCGAGTGAACAACGGTCGGTATTCGCAGACAACGGATTGCGCTTCGACTCACGACCGAAACAAATGGACAGAATTTTTCATAGACCGAGAACCAAGAGGAATGTTACCATGTTTGTCCTAGAGCTAAAAGGTATGCCACCATGCTAGTCCTGGTGTTGAGAGGTATGCCACTAGGCTAGTGCCAGAGCTGAGAGGTATGTCTCAGATACCTAGATACCTAGGTACCTAGACAGAGAAATACCTAGCCTATGGGAACACGCTCCATGATGAATTAAAAAGCTGTCCAACCTATGCCTTATTCAAAAGTAAAACCAAAAATACCTAAATTTCACCCTCGTAGTTCCCTACACACAGAAATCACACTAACGTGATGCACCAAATGAACAAATCCACAAGGGCCGTGACGAGGATTCTAACCTGCGTCCGGGAGCATCCCAGACACTGCCTTAATCGACTGAACTACATGGTTAAAAGAGTTGAAACCAAAGTTCAACTGAACTTACTGGATCCCGCAGCCTCTCCGAGGCACAAACCAGGATTTTGCACAACTCCCCCCTGCACCCGAGCTATGTCAATAGGCCGTTCTCCCTCTTCGCCCTTACATCATTACAGTAGAACTTCGGTTTCAACTCTTTTTAACCCTGTCGTAGCTCAGTCGACTTAGGTAGTGTCTGGGATGCTCCCGGACGCAGGTTCGAATCCTCGTCACGGCCCTTGTGGATTTCTTCGTAGTTTCCTACCTTGTGCGTCAAACTCACATTGTATCTTGTACTACCCACTCCCCCAATATTAGTGCCTAAGACATGCAACTTCACCATTGTAATCACTGCCAATCAACTTACATTGTAGTTATTATGTTGACTTAAAATTTTGCTACAATGTAGCTATGACAACCCATCAACATGGGTTCAGGGAGGGTAAATCTTGCCTTACAGGCTTGATAGAATTCTTAATAATCTTCCAATTTTGCTACAATGTACCTATTATTATTATTATTCAGATTTTGCTACAAAGTACATATAAATAATTTTCTGTTAGATTAAGAACCTGCCTGAAACGCTATGCGTGTTAGTGGCTTTACAAGATTGTAAAGACGCCAGTGTTATGTAGTCTCACAAACCCAATGTACCTTTTTGTATACTTAAATAAATAACTCCTAAATATGCCACCCGACTTGTTCCAGAGTCACGAGGAATGGCCAAAATAATTCAACCTTACGATAATGGCATGTGGTCAAGACATACAAGATACTCGCACATAGTTCGGACACGGAACACGGCAAGGAAATGGAGGTGAACTTTTACTTCCACGAAGCCCCTTCCTGCGCGCACCATCAAACGCCACGCGCCACACGCACCACCACGCACCACCACGCACCACCATACACCACCAACACTCACCATACACCACCACGCACCACCACGCGCCACTACGCACCACCACGCACCACCACGCACCACCACGCGCCACCACGCACCACCACGCACCACCACGCACCACCACGCACCACCACGCACCACCAACACTCACCATTCACCACCAACATTCACCACCAACTTCAGTCTTACATTCATACATTCCATCCCTTCTCTCTCATCTATTTTCTCTTTGATGTGGTTGTCTTCCGCGCTTGGCTTCCCTGCTTCTATAAAATATACTCCCCTCTTTATCATCGATTACCACTGCGCCCTCTTCGTGCGTCTCTTGGCTAGTACACACACACACACATGTCTTACCTGTCGAAGCTGAGAGGCAAGATCAGGTTGTGATAGGGAGAAATCCACAATTCCCAAGAAACAACCTTGTTACAACTCTGAGTTTGCTCGGATGAGCCAATAACGCGACAGTATATTGCCCTGAAAGGATCAACATGTCTTTTCAACAGAAGAAAATGTATATATGCTGGTTAGCATTGTAAATGTGTGGCCACGTCTGTGGTAGAAAAATAATAATAAAAAAATGCCTTTTCAACTAACAGGTCGACTTTTTTTTTTTACACGTTATCGTAACCAACGTTACTATTGCAGCCTATTAAGGACAAGTAACGGCTCACAGATATGTACGTTTTCTATATATCGGACTAGATAGGTTTAGTGGGTTGCTTGGGTTCATGCGTTTCTGTTTAGGCGAAAAAGGTATTTTTTTTACTGTGGCAAATCAAGAAAACAGACTGGAAAGGTTATGAGGACAAGGAGCAGCTGTGATAGTATGATGGAGTGAAAGCATGGTGTCCTGTATTTAGACCATCGAGGATCGAACTTAGTCCAGCAAGAATTATAATTATATGCAATATTTTGACTTCCTTAAAGAAATATTTTGTGCATTTGTTGCTGAATTTTAGATCAGTCTCCATCAGCTTCAGCCACATTGTCAGTCATTCCTCTAGTCATTCCTCTAGACCTGAGGAGCCTCCCAGGGATGAGAGACATGAGAACTCTGTATTGAGTTACACTTTTATATGTAACTCTACACATCGCCATCTGGCTCTATATATCACATCATACGACAACCTGTCCGTCTGAAATGTCATGTAGTGCCCTCCTATTATGTAGAGTGGGGGAGGGGCCATGAACTATGCTCCGCTGTTATGTAGAGTGGTGGCTATACCACTATGCTCCACTGTTGGCTTTACCTTCACCCCGTGTGTGCTAAGCCGGTTGGGCTGGCTTAGTCTTCCTTGGCGAGCCACCATGCCAGGGCTGACCCGGATACATACAGGGAAGATGCTCTTAGAATTGAATTGAACTATCGGGGGAAACCACCAAGCTATTACGTCTATGTAGCACTTGGAAGGGATCAGGATAAGGATTTGGGATGGAACGGGGGAAGGAATGGCGGCCCAACCACTTGGACGATCGGGGATTGAACGCCGACCTGCATGAAACGAGACCGTCGCTCTACCGTCCAGCCCAAATGGCTCTTGCTTAGTCATTCCTTACATGTCAGCGCCTCTTTCGCAATGCGGTACTTCCCTCACCTCTATCCTCATCCCCATCCCCCACCAGGGTCCTAACCTCACTTCACACCAAAAAATCTTTCCTCAGTTCAATATAATTTCCTGCCTCACTTTTTTCTCACAGCGAGACCCTCCTGTTGTTCCACAGGAGGAACTTCACCATTCTGCTTTCATCCGGAACCTTCACAGACAAACTTTTCGACAAAAGCAGGAAACGAAATATAGAATATATCAATACCGACAAGATGAGGCTGCGGTCAGCTATCAGATCAAGCCTGACCTTTCACTGCTTCAATGTCATTAGCTGTGGTTATTAAACAAGGTGAAAACAGCCATCAACTATTTCTGCAAGACTGCAATATGGTTTCAAGAAGTTCGTTTCGGCTGCTGAAACCCTTGTTAAATCTCTCCACTGAACTAATGCGAGATCAGCACCGGACATTGCGGGAGTCTTTGGCGGGTATGTTACTGTGGTTTGCTGGTGGAGCTCCGAGCATTAGGCATCTCGGGTTCAATAGTCCGTCTGACAGCGGGGCAGAGTCGTCCTTCCATCTGGCAGCGGTGGAGAGTCCTCCTTCCATCTGGCAGCGGTGGAGAGTCGTCCTTCCGTCTGGCAGAGGTGGAGAGTCGTCCTTCCATCTGGCAGCGGTGGAGAGTCGTCCTTCCATCTGGCAGCGGTGGAGAGTCGTCCTTCCGTCTGGCAGCGGTGGAGAGTCGTCCTTCCATCTGGCAGCGGTGGAGAGTCGTCCTTCCATCTGGCAGCGGTGGAGAGTCGTCCTTCCATCTGGCAGCGGTGGAGAGTCGTCCTTCCATCTGGCAGCGGTGGAGAGCAGCCAGGAGGACCACTTGTTGCCGTAGATCACATCACGGTGAGAGCCACAAAGCTGCCTGTCACTGAGGCCCCGGGAGGCGGCGGTGTGTCACTGGTGGGTGAGAGGGAGGCCGTAATGTGGGAAGGACTGGTGTTTGGAGAGTGGTGTGAGGAGCACTGTTGGGATTAAAAGAGTGTTTTTGAGTAACTAGTATGGGAGGATAATAGAGCCGCACCCCAGCTCCCTACCGCACCCCAGCTCTCTACCGCACCCCAGCTCCCTACCGCACCTCAACTCTCTACCGCACCCCAGCTCTCTACCGCACCCCAACTCTCCGATAAATACCAAGATAAAGTTTTCGAGGTAGTAATCTCGTCCCACATTCCGGAAACCTCGCGCCTGTTCAAGCTCTTGGATTTGGCGATTAAGCGACGACCTTCGTTCTTTGCTGGGTCTGCGTTCGATCCCCCGATGGTTCAAAAGGTTAGGAGCTCAGTTCTATCTCAAACGTCTTGTCTTGATGCCTCTTCTAAGTGCTACGTAGTCGTACTGGCTTGGCGCTTTCTCCTGTTATACTCGGACTCTCATACTGGGCTCCTGTAGACCCCATGCTGCTCCTGTAGACCCCATGCTGCTCCTGTAGACCCCAGGCTGCTCCTGTAGACCCCATGCTGCTCCTGTAGACCCCATGCTCCTCCTGTAGACCCCATGCTGCTCCTGAAGACCCCATGCTGCTCCTGTAGACCACTGGCTCCTCCTGTAGACCCCATGCTGCTCCTGTAGACCCCATGCTGCTCCTGTAGACCACTAGCTCCTCCTGTAGACCTCATGCTGCTCCTGTAGACCCCATGCTGCTCCTGTAGACTACAGGCTGCTCCTGGAGATCACTGGCCCCGCTCTCCTCGACTGGTTGGTTTACATTCATAATGTAAGTGGTGTCGCCATGTGCGCCGCCTCACATCGCAGAAGGTCGCCTCTCAATGTTTCACAGTTTACCTGTGTGTGTCTCTCTCTATGGCCGCGCACAGCAGAACCTCTACGATGTAGCGACGTCCTTACGTCTGTTCAACGTAAAAAATGAACAGCGATTACGTTTCGTGGTCGGTGGGGCGACGCCTTGCACTTCCTCGCGGGACGTTCACATCAGGAGTGACTCCAGCAGGATCCTTCAGGAGGATCTTGTCACCACACAAGCTTTAGGTTTGTGTGGTGACGAACGGGAACAGGCTGATTGAGGAGTGTCAAGGGAAGTTGGAAAGGACGTAGGGAGAGACGGAAGAGGAAGAGGGAAGGGTAGAAACCAGGGAACAGAACAGGAGGAAGAGGAGGAGGAACTGATGGTAGAAATAGGGGAAGAAATGTAACTCGATGCTTTAATTGCTCAAGTGTCGTAATGACCCTTGAGACAAATGATGCTAACGAGGCACTGTTTATAGCGGAGCTAGGAAGGGACGGGGAAGGGGGCGGGAGAGGTGGTGGGGAGTAATGGTGCTAGGGAAGGGGGAAGAGGTTGGGTGATGGGACCACCAGTAACCACTGGAAGGAGTGTAGGAGAGTTCTGGATGGCGGCGAACCATCACAGGGCGAGGAATCTCTGGAAGATTTGAGACCACTGGAGAGTGACGGACACTTCTGAAGGAACCATTAGGGGGGAGTAAATTAACGCAGATGGCTGTTTGAGCGCTGAAGCCAATTAGTGATTGATGAAGTAAAGTGAAGGTGAAGGGAGTGTGGAGCTTCCTGAGGAAGTAATCAAGAGAGAGTGAATAAAATCTTGATGGTCCAAAACATTATATGAGAATTAATTGAGTCCAGAAGCAACCTTAATCTATACAGGAGGGCGTTGAGCGCCAAGCGGGGAAGCTTACACGCTTGAGAGATGAGAGCCCACGCATTGGTGAGTGTGCTGTGTGCGGGGGGGAGTAATGTAGATCTTGGGGAGGCGTTCAGAGATGTATTAAGGAGACAGGGGAATACACTGGGAAGGGTGGCGGGCGCTGGGGTCTATTTTGGTGCTTGGGAAGGGCAGGGGATTGCGTCTGCTGGGGGCGGACGAGTGCTGAGGACGGACGAGTGCTGGGAGTGCTGGGGGCAGCACTTGTGGGGTGGAAGATCGTGTAATTGGCGGCCATGGGAGTGAATGGACGAATGAGGCAGGTATCACGTAAGGCAGGTGATGGTAGGGGATGAGCGGTGAGGCAGGTGAGAGTAAGGGACATGCGCGGTGAGGGGTGAGGGGAGAATAAGGGGGGAGGAAGGGGGTAGCTGTCATTCCACCCCTCACCCCTGTGAAGTATGGAGCCTGTGCAGCAGGGAATTATTTATACGTACCGAGAGGGAGAAATTTAAGCAACTCTTTCTCTCTATTATATTGTATTATTGTTTTAACAAAGACCAGCTAGGGTTCATTAAGGGTTTTTTAATGATGTTCTTAATGAAACGATAAACATAGATCTGTTATCCTTTATCAGCTCATCTGAAGCCTCACCCTAGGAATTCTTATTTAATGAGCTTATCATTTTTTCCTTTTGTTGGGAATAAAATGTATTTAATGTTTTACCATGCTAGGTTCAAGATGAAACTGAAGCCAACTATGTACCAGTCTTCATACAGTTAATTGACTGGATTTCACGCTTAGTAATATGATGAGAGAACATGTTCCAAATGCGAGTCAGTCTAGGAAGGAATGGTCACTGACTGAGTAATGTTCTTGAGAATGTCATAGCTTGCATAAAGATGTCGATGGCTGAGCGTCTTGTCTAGAGGTTGCCAACAGGTTACCTTGAGGTTACCTTGAGGTGCTTCCGGGGCTTAGCGTCCCCGCGGCCCAGCCCCGCCAGGTGATGAAAAACAAAAATTTCTAACCCGAAACTTCACTATATTTTCAGTGTTGCACGAGGCTAGTGTGTGTACTTCAGGTGCAATACTAACAGCAACTTTCATGTAATTAAACGTTCTCCCTATACCTCAAGCATAACCACTTGGGGTGGACGGTAGAGCGACGGTCTCGCTTCATGCAGGTCGGCGTTCAATCCCCGACCGTCCTAGTGGTTGGGGCACCATTCCTTCCCTCCGTCCCATCCCAAATCCTTATCCTGACCCCTTCCCAATGCTATATAGTCGTAATGGCTTGGTACTATCCCACGGGAGACATCTCCCGTCACTCAAGGTGCAGTCGCATCTCCACAGATCTCCAGTATCAGCTCTTGATACTGGTAATGGCTCAAAAGGGCCACCACTTACGGACTATTCATGCCCGTGCCATCTTTTGGGTGGCTTAATCTACATCAATCAATCAATGGTACTATCCCTTGATAGTTCTCTTCCCTTGCCCCCTTACCTCATCTCGGGCTGGATAAACATTCAGTGTTTGGTTCTGGTGTTCGCAGGGCCGCCGGACCCTCCCAAGAACTGCTCCATCGCCAACCAGACGACGGACACCATCGAGGTGGAGTGTGTAGCGGCTTTCGACGGCGGTCTTCCCCAGACATTCTACATGGAGGTAGGTGAACTTTCCCGAGGTCCTGAGTGAGTAATATCTCGTAGGAGTCACAGTGATGGGTACCTATCTGGGGTCAGAGTGACGGGTACCTATCTACCTGGGGGTCAGAGTGAGGGGTACCTACCTGGGGTCTGAGTGAGGGGTACCTACCTGGGGGTCAGAGTGAGGGGTACCTACCTGGGGGTCACAGTGAGGGGTACCTACCTGGGGGTCAGAGTGAGGGGTACCTACCTGTGGGTCAGAGGGAGGGGTACCTACCTGGGGGTCACAGTGAGGGGTACCTACCTGGGGTCAGAGTGAGGGGTACCTACCTGGGGTCTGAGTGAGGGGTACCTACCTGGGGGTCAGAGTGAGGGGTACCTACCTGGGGGTCAGAGTGAGGGGTACCTACCTGGGGGTCACAGTGAGGGGTACCTACCTGGGGGACAGAGTGAGGGGTACCTACCTGGGGGTCAGAGTGAGGGGTACCTACCTGGGGGTCACAGTGAGGGGTACCTACCTGGGGTCAGAGTGAGGGGTACCTACCTGGGGTCTGAGTGAGGGGTACCTACCTGGGGGACAGAGTGAGGGGTACCTACCTGGGGTCTGAGTGAGGGGTACCTACCTGGGGGTCACAGTGAGGGGTACCTACCTGGGGGACAGAGTGAGGGGTACCTACCTGTGGGTCAGAGGGAGGGGGTACCTACCTGAGGGTCACAGTGAGGGGTACCTACCTGGGGGTCACAGTGAGGGGTACCTACCTGGGGGTCACAGTGAGGGGTACCTACCTGGGGGACAGAGTGAGGGGTACCTACCTGTGGGTCAGAGGGAGGGGGTACCTACCTGAGGGTCACAGTGAGGGGTACCTACCTGGGGGTCACAGTGAGGGGTACCTACCTGGGGGACAGAGTGAGGGGTCCCCAGATACTCTACATAGAGGTAAGACAACCAACCTTCCTGGAGGCCATAGTGGGTATTAAACTTAAAATAATGATTGACTGAGATGTATATCGAGTCACAGGTAATCCAGGTAGTCAGTATATTTTGTTCTGCACTGTTCATTTATGTCTTTAATGTTATTGAGTACCTCCGGTGTGCTCTTTACTTAATAGTTATTTATGTATGTTTCCCGATGGTAAAATAATTAATCTGAGTGTAGTATTAATATTGTAAATTAATGGCAGAGAGCCACGATTTAATATTGATGATTATCATACAATGATAGAGTGATGAGTGCCTCTGGGTTATTTAGGCTTGGTGTTGGGCTTAAGGCCTATTAACATCTGGAGGATAGTTAAAGCCCCAACAATATCTTACAGATCAACCAGCAAGTATTATTTATTTCCTTGGACTCTCAATGTATATATACCTGGAAGCGGATACACTCACAAGTCGAGCTTGGCCTCGGGCCGGGCTTGGGGAGTTGAAGAACTCCCAGAACCCCATCAAGCAGGTATCAAGCAGGTGTATATATATCCCTTGAATGTCTGTATTATACAGTGAAAACGAATAACCAGGAATAATTTGATTTTAGGCAAATAAAAGCAAGGATACATTAGCATTGTTGATATCTATATGTTGTGTTTACTTCCTGATGATTAGTAATAGTCTGGATCAAGTCATTATAAACCAAGCACGTTTGTAGTACTCTCAAGTGATGGATGGACGATAGTAGACTATTGATGGTTATTGGTAGACTATGGAGAGGTGAGCATAATGTGAGGTGAGGACGGAGCAGGCGTGTGTGAGGTGAGGACGAAGCAGGCGTGTGTGAGGTGAGGACACAGGCACAAGGGACACTTGCCAACACAAGTTAATTACACCACCAGCAGGAGGTAAATGTATTCACCCTAGACTTCAGTATCTGCTCTCTCTCTCTCTCTCTCTCTCTCTCTCTCTCTCTCTCTCTCTCTCTCTCTCTCTCTCTCTCTCTCTCTCTCTCTCTCTCTCTCTCTCTCTCTCTCTCTCTCCCACACTCACTCTCTCTTAATTACCTAGGATTTTCCAGCGGTTGCGACCAGGTTATAATAGAGTGTGTAGCAATGAAATCAAATAATAAGTCTTCTGTGTCAGATTAACAGCCGTCATCCTACGAAACGATAATTTCACCGAACGGTTAAATTATTGCTTAATTCTTTCATCGTCAGAGGTCAATGAAAAGACCACCAGGCACCATAACAGCAAGCTCAGTGATGGATTAATTCTGTTTTATATATTCTCCACTTCGTGTGTAAAGATTGAGAGACAGAGAGAGAGAGTCGTCGTGCAAGTCTCCTGAAGTGACCCTTTCTCTCGCCAGGTGTACGACTCGACGACGGGGGCGCTGCACCGCAACTTGTCGTCGGGGGAGCCTCTGTTTCACCTGACGGAGCTCCGGCCGGGCCTGGCCTT
Source organism: Procambarus clarkii (assembly GCF_040958095.1). Taxonomy (NCBI): domain Eukaryota; kingdom Metazoa; phylum Arthropoda; class Malacostraca; order Decapoda; family Cambaridae; genus Procambarus; species Procambarus clarkii. Next base: position 16,475,338 of record NC_091206.1, on the reverse strand, counting down.
CCTCATGGTCACATACGCCGCCAACTCCAAGGGCAGGAGCGACGTGGCCAAACTTGAGACTTTCACCCTCAAGGTGGCCGAGAAACGCACAGGTAAGGACTCGTTAAACAGGGCAAGAAACGCACAGGTAAGGACTCGTTAAACAGGGCAAGAAACGCACAGGTAAGGACTCGTTAAACAGGGCAAGAAACGCACAGGTAAGGACTCGTTAAACAGAGCAAGAAACGCACAGGTAAGGACTCGTTAAAAGGGCAAGAAACGCACAGGTAAGGACTCGTTAAACAGGGCAAGAAACGCACAGGTAAGGACTCGTTAAACTGGCCGAGGAAAGCACCGGTTCCTCGGCCCAGGTTCACTCGTTAAACAGGGCAAGAAACGCACAGGTAAGGACTCGTTAAACTCATAGGAAATAACTCTCAAAACTGGCTGATAAATACCCGGGTAAGTCCCCTCTTAACTGGCTGAGAAATACATTAAGGACACGTTAAACGTAGAACAACGGGAGAAAACAGTAAAATGTTCTCTTTTCCTGTTAAATTGGTTAAGTTTTGAACTGAAACGCCAAATTCGGCGACTAATTTTATATTTTTTTCAATAAAAGCTCCTTAATAACCTATTGATACATCAACCTCTCCTCCTCCACCCTGAAGCACACAAATTAGTACTAATTCGCACTAATAAGTCAGTATTTGACATATCCTTGACAACAACAGTATAACATATCATTCATGCTTTTTAATAAAACACGCAATTTTTTCAAATATAAATTAATATAAAATCTTAACCAACAAATATAAAACAATAGAAATGACGTTCCGGTCCGTTGGACCATTATTATCAAGTTGTATGAGATGAGATGACAGACGAGAATGTGAGAAATAAACAGTGAGATCAGGGGTAAACCACCAAGCCATTACGACTATATAGCAATGAGATCGAGTTTACATAATGACTTAAGGATAAAGAAATCTGCAGAAGGCCTTTAATGGCGTAAAGAAAGAGCTGTACTAAAGACAGAAAAAGATTGAGAAGAGAGCACAGAGTGACCAAAAAGGTTAAGTCAGATGATGCTCGCTAGGAAAGATCCGGACTGAACGTCGTCTCTTTCTCCTCTTTCAGCTGTGTGGGTTGGGTGTCTAACTTTCAGCCTTGTTATCGTGACTTCCTCTCTGCATAAATAAACTTAAATATATATATATATATTGTTGGTTTATGTATAGTTAGTCCTGGGTGCGGTCAGGTTACCTGTTTTGGTTAAAAGTGGATTCAACCATTATTTCCAGTTACGAACACAAACAGCAATTTAATCTTAATACGTTATCATCGAAAAATACTTTGGTGAACTCTGTGTTTATTTTGAGGATGGGCTGGGGGGTATGAATTAAAAAACACACACAGAATATTCGAGCTTCAAGTAGAAGCAAGGAAGCACTTGAGAACTAGTCGCCGTGTTACTGAAATTTTTAAATTAATTTTTATCAGCACCTTTCCTGCAACGATAAACTGTATAAACTTTTTAAACGAATTATATATATATATATATATATATATATATATATATATATATATATATATATATATATATATATATATATATATATATATATAAAAAAATATATATATATATATATATATAAAAATATATATATATATATATATATATATATATATATATATATATATATATATATATATATATACAAAAGTAGCTCTTGTAAGCTACTTTTGTAAGCTTGTAAAAGTAGCAATTGAAAATATATTGGTAAATTAACATCCAACTAGTAGCGTTATAGTGTAAAGTTTCAGGGACACTCAAGAGACAAGTAGTTACTGAATTACAGCTCTTTCTAAGAGGAGAAGGTATGTAAGGGGGCCTCTATGTGATTTAAGTAAAAATCGAATACATGTGTCATTTAAACTACAAGCTTCATGCTTGGAATGATTCTATGTCAATCATTCTGTCCCAGCCATTAATCATCCGCACCTCAAACTGTTACTTGCGTTCTGAAACTTTTCTAAAATGTCTTTTTTCGTTGGAAATTACAATGGAATTTATCTGCAAGTTCTCACATCAAATGGATTTTTGTTCTGGTAGCAAAGAGCGAAATTTTACGTGGTAAATGGACATGTTTTTGTATCAGCGGTCTTTAACTCCTGCGTCCATCGGGTTGTTGATTGTGTCTATCTGTGATACAGCTAGGCGAGGAGTCACAATAACGTGCCTACCAGCACGGTAGACATGTTATGAAATATGTTGACTAAACCACACGTTATGAAACATGTTGACCAAACCACACGTTATGAAATATGTTGACCAGACCACACACTAGAAAGTGAAGAGACGACGACGTTTCGGTCCGTCCTAGACCATTCTCAAGTCGATTATGAATGGTCCAGGACGGAGCGAAACGTCGTCGTCCCTTCACTTTCTGTCTGTGATGTTACTCACTATACATCAGCTTTTTCACAATTTACCATTTTTTACGAAACTGTATTCGTTTAAATATTATTTTGTATATATGCTATACTTATTTTTTCTTCTTATATTTTTAACTACATAGTTTAGGTATATATTATCACAACATTGCCTAGCTTTCCTTTTTCCCTTTTTCCCTAACATTTTCCACTTCCCCGCAGGTCCGCCAGCGCTGCTCGAGTTCACACCCTTCCTGGGAATCGTCATCGGGGTGGTTCTGGTCATCTTCCTCGTTGTTATCGTCATCATCACAGTTTTCAAGTTCCGGAAGCCACAGACGAAGCCGGAGGAGAGCGGCCCCAGCGAGGAGTACAAGGGCGACCTGGAGAACAAGCCGCTCAACGTTGGAGTTCTGAGGGCGAGGGTGAAGGAGGGAGTCAGCGCGGGGGAGGCGGAGGACAACGACCCGGATCTAATCCCCCACAGGGCGGGTAGGTGAAGAGATTAGATCTCACTGTGTGTGGCTTCGGAGGGTTTCCACTCGACATGAGATTGTTTCCTCTTGAAAATAAGGATTCCTGACGAAATAAGTTGACTGAGAGAAGCCATATCTAGATGGAAAATGATGCGAAGATCGAATTCTCACATATCATTTGAGGATTCGCAAGGCCAGATCTAACAGGTCCCTAACCTACAAAATTGGGGATTTTCTGAAAAGTAGCAGCTCACACATATCTACATTTTCTATGCGTAGGTTGGTTAGGTTAGATGGGTGGCATGGGTTCGAGCGTTGTACTACCCCTTATTTTGTATGTTATGAAAAATCAGGTGAACGGGCTGGGTGAAGAGCTTGTCTTGCCGGAAGTTAGTTTAATGAACCATTATCAGACAGGAAGAGCTTCTGCCACTGACTCTAGCTCTCACTTGATTTATGAATCATCTTGATGGTCAGTTGATTGATGATTGATGAAGGTTAAGCCACCCTTAGAGGTGGTACGGGCATGAATAGCCCGTATGTTGATGGTCAAGGATTCCCTCTGCTCTTATAAGTAGTTAAGTTGCCTTCACAGACTGAGGTGAAACACTACAGGTAGTATAGTGTAAATTTCATATCTCAAAACACACATTACTTAATCATTCTCATAGTCCTTCAAGCCCTTCCTTGTGATTAAGTAAAAGGTGTCAATCTTGCTTAATCATCCTAACATATCAAAAACATCCTCCAATTTGAAGAAAATTCCTAGCTATGACATGACGGGACACCCAGCGACATACACTCCTCCCAACGACATGACACACCTAACGACATGATCACTTCAGTAGCGAGTCGTGCTAAAGTGGAAGACACTTCATGGGGCAGGTATACGAGACAGTTTACAGTCATGACACGACCGAAGTAAACTCAGGTGCCACCGCCGCCTCTCACCACACAAATCTCCCGCCACAGACCTGATGCCGTACCCGCACTACGAGGCCATCGACCAAGGCGCCGCTGCTCACCAGTCCCACTTCGGGGGAAACTTCGAAGTGTCGCCGACGGTGAGAACTATGCCTCTGCAGGTGAGTGTTTCCTCGCTCCTAGTTCCCCGTCCCTCCCTCCACGATGTTTTCCCTTACTAGGTGTAAGTTCCACGTCACCTGCCACTGTTGTGTTTCTGGAGCGCTTGCTTTCACCTGCACAAGTCCCCCTTGTGTTAAACTGTGATCTTCCTCTCGTAGTATTAGTTTACCCTATATGTTACTCCATTTTCTATGAGCCAACAAGCACATACACAAATTCAAATGTTTTTAATTATCAACGTTTAATTTGTGTATGTAACAACCAAAACTAAATAATTTTACATTTACCACCGTCGTGGTGAACGCATATTTCCATTTCTTATCAGGACTGTTCTCAGGCTCTTAATCCATAACAATAAACAGTCAAAATGTCATTGCATGTACCCAACGGGTCAATTTACGAAACTTTGACAAATTGGTTTGAGAAGCAGTTGCAATTTTCAGATAATAGTGGAAGGCTGGAACTAGCAGCCTGCCGCACGACTACTAGGCCATTTGCGGGATAAATATTAAATGTGGAAGGTAACTTTCTGGACAGGGATTTATCAAGCACTTAAGTGGAACCTGACGAAAGCTGTACATCTTTCCTCAAACATGGAGGTTTATTTTGCAATTATGAAACAGTTTATGAACTCCGAAACGTTACGAGATTGTTAATAACAGTAATAAGCGTAAGTTTCAAAGTTTCGAAGGTCGTAAATTGTTAATACGTATAGACTAAGCCGCCACGATCGAGGAAAGATGTACGGGTTTCGTAAGAGGAGACGCAAATACTTGATAAATCACAACCCACTCAAACCCTGGATCCAGGAGTGAGATTCACGAAGGAGTTACGCAAGTACTTACGAACTTCTACATCTTTCCTCAATCATTGTCGGCTTTGGTTACATTTATTAAACACTTTACAAGCACGAAAATTTCCCAATCAACTTTTATTAATGTTATAAACAGCCTCCTGGTGCTGTGAAGCTCCTTAACTGTTGAATAATTGTAAACAAAGCCGCCAAAGATTGAGAAAAGATATACAGGTTCGCAAGTACTTGCGTAACTGCTTCCTCAATCTGGCCCCAGGTTTTGACTATTATCTCCCGTGGTCATTCAGACACTAGCTGGCTGTGGTTAATGTGGTGGGGGGCGTCAACTCCCCCCCCCCTCCTCTGGGGGCACCCCAACTCCCATCTCTTCACCCCCCCCCCCCCCGCCCCCCCCTTCCCAACACTTGTATCCATCATGGAGATAACCAGTCTTATTACACCTGCTCCAAATTATATCAACAATTAATCATGTAATGAATTTTAACCCCCAAAGAAGCATAAAAATTAGTTCCCTTTAATTGAACATGAAACGGCAACATATCTTGTGATTTAGAACAAAATGGAGAGTACAAATAGTTTTTGTACAAGGCACTTTTTTTTTTTTTAAATACACACCTAATTTTGATTCCTTGAGTTAATGTACCTATGTTATTCTTTTCATTTTTAACCTGACGACTGAGGTGTCAGGCCTCACAGCACTGTCATATTCATTCATGCCAGAGTCACTCTTGGTCACCTTCTGTTAAGAAATTATTGGTTTGATCTTAAACAATGGATTGATTGACGGCCTCCTCTCCAAAGGAGGGGGAAACTGTCCTCAATTAGGCACTGTCTTCAGTATTAGTAAAGATGTCATTAAGGTTTTTTAATTTTTATTTGTCGTACTCTTGTAAGTAAATTTCCTCTCATTATCCACAAGGGTGAGTCTGGCACACAAGAAGTTGTGTGAGTGTTCACTTCTGATTATGTTCATTGTTTTGCTTCAGGCGTCCAGCCATCCTTCTTATTATATACAAGGTTAGTGAGGTGTGGACGCATGCTTCTGGCTTGTCTCACTGACTCGGCTCAAGACCTACGGACGCCCTGGAGTACATCACCATAGTTGATACACACACACACACACACACACACACACACACACACACACACACACAACACTTTGGGTGACACACACACACACACACACACACACACACACACACACACACACACCACTTTGGGTGACACACACACCACTTTGGGTGACACACACGCCACTTTGGGTGACACACACACCACTTTGGGTGACACACACGCCACTTTGGGTGACACACGCCACTTTGGGTGACACACACGCCACTTTGGGTGACACACACGCCACTTTGGGTGACACACATACCACAAACCCCCAGTTGTAACTTTAAGATACAGTTCCCAAAGGGCATCTTTCAGTGGAGTGACGGAACACCTGGAGATCCTGTCAGTGATCAACGAAACAGATCTAAAGTTATAATGCGAATTTCAGTTCGTGTTATTTTAGCTTATATTCAATTTTCCTTCACTAAACATGAAAGAAACGTAGCCTTCACTATGAGGAGTATATGTAGAGTTTACATACCACACCACACAGCTCTGATGAGATCCCAGCTCACTCTCAGAACTCAAGGGGATGATTATCAATAGGTTTACTGACGTTATCTTGACATGTTGCATGATGTTAACTGACCTCTGCATGATCAGCTTGTTGAGTTCGTAATAGCACTTTATTCCACCGGTGAAGATTATGTCTTTTTGATGAGTAGTCAGAGTGGTAGTTAGAAGCATGTTCGGTTATTTACTAAATTGCATTTCATCATCAGGCTGAGATGATGATGATGATGGTAATTTCACCCTTATATACGACAAGCATAATGACATCGTTAGGTTATGTGAAGCGAGGAGTCCCAGGGCAGCTCAATACCATTCTGACACGGATATGTTGTCTATCAACTTCTCCTCGTAATAATCCATCGCAATATTGATGTTTTTACAAGACTAATGAGAATCTGTTGCTAATAAGTTTGATCGGTTACCTAGGATCGTAATGATCTTCGCCAGGATGCAGTTGCCTAACTCCCGGATACCTATTTTTACTGCTAGGTGAACCGAGGCATCAGGTGAAGGGAAACGTACCCAACCGTTTCTGTCCTGTCAGTTCTCAGCGGTTCCATCACCCATCTTTTTGGGTCAAATTCTTATTTGCATCTTTATTGAAACATGGCGTAGTGGTAGGCTACATATTCCACAATGTTTATAAAGATCATTATTATTCCTATTGTATGATATATAAGTCCTGTAAACATTCATATTGTATGATTGTAGAATGTTTTAATGTAAGATACATAAACATAATCACACTTCTGCATAGAAGGTGAGAGGAGTAACTGAAGAACAATGATGAAGATGATGAACAGAACATGGTGGGAAGGATGAGGATCAAACGAAAATGAAAATGATGATAGGTTTTAAGGATGTTAAGTTTGACTTATCAAAGTATTAGAAACCAATCCTAGAAGATGGAAGCATAAAGAGTGGAATGAAGTAACAACCATAAGGACAGGAGTGGAAGAGAACACACAAAGAGAACACAGATCATGACTTAAGAAGAAGTACGACGTAATGAATGACATCTTGGGGCAGTTTAAGATGTCTGTGAATAAAACTAGATTTATAAATAGGTAAATGTAGTGATTGTAAATGTTCCCTAGAATGACAGAATTTAAAATAATAATCATAATTTTGTTAGAGGTTTTTACAGCAGGTTTCGTATAACAAAACTTTCAAGATTGATTCTTATAGGTGATTTGAATCGTAAAGTAGGAATAGAGTGTAAAACAAACATAATTTAGGTGGACAATAGGTACCAAGAGCAAAAACTAATAACTGCGGATTGAAAGATATGTGCAGGAAAAGAAAGTTATTTATTATTAACACATATTTTACATATTTTTTTAAGCATGAGGGCACACAAAATACTCAATGATAAAAAGGGAAGAATATAGAGACCAGTTGGCTATATACAGAGGGAAATATGTTGAATTGTGCAGACGATGAGTCACAATAACGTGGCTAAAGATATGATGATCAAACCACACATCAGAAAGTGAAGAAACGATGATGATTTAGGTCCGTCCTGGACCTTTATCACACGTCTTGATAATGGTCCAGGGACCAGATTCACGAAGCAGTTACGCAAGCACTTACGAACCTGTACATCTTTTCTCAATCTTTGGCGGCTTTATTTACAATTATTAAACAGTTAATGAGCTCCGAAGCACCAGGAGGCTGTTTATAACAATAACAACAGTTGATTGGGAAGTTTTCATGCTTGTAAACTATTTAATAAATGTAACCAAAGCCGTCAAAGATTGAGGAAAGATGTACACGTTCGTAAGTGCTTGCGTAAGTGCTTTCGTAAATCTGGCCCCTGGACGGACCGAAACGTCGTCGTTTCTTTCACTTTCTGATGTGTTGTTTGGCTATCATATTGAATTATATTTCTAATGCAACACCACTAAGATAAATATTTGGTGGTCTGTTCACATAGGAACGCTGGGCAAGTAAAAACTGGATTGTAAATAGAAGATCGCGCCAGAGAGGAAAATTCTCAAATGGAGATCAACGTTGAGAACTTGTGAAACAGAGTTGGTAGATGAATAGAATATGATGATTGTGGTCTTTTTGCAGGTGGCTTTATCCAGACAAAATGTGATGGCATGTGAAAGGTATACAATGAATGTTTAGCTAGAAATGGCAAGTAAGTATGCCTTGCTGGATCGAGAAAGTGACGAGAAAAGTTGATGAACCAAAAAATGGATTCTGTGGATGAAAACTAAAAGGAGGACGATGAGGAGGAGGAAGTATGATGAGTGTAAACAAAGTTACGAACGAGGAGGAGCTCGGACAAAATTTTAATAGCAAAAAATCATAGAGCATTAAGTTATTTTGGAAAGACGGTAGAAGGTATAAGAAGAAAACTGGTGGACGAGCCAACGCCAATATTAAAGATGCACTTGGGAGAAAATTAGGTGGTAAAGAATAAATTAGAAGTAGGGGGAAGGAGTTCTTTGGAAGTCAGACGCGTCGTGATGTTGATGAAAGAAATGCAAATGTAAACATGATTGATTCTGCCGGTGGGAAAAGCGTCCAAGATAGATTACCAGAAGTTATTTGCATGAAAGCGATAAATTTATCAGTGCGGAAGCTGAGATATGGGGAAAGCTGAAGGCACTGATGAAGTAAAGGTGGAAATACTTAAATGACGAGGAGAGAAGGAAATGAAATGCGTGAGGAAAAGTTACATGAAGCATGGACACGCGATCATGCATCAGCTGGCTGGAAACAGGAAAGAGAGCTGTGATTGCACCTTTAAGTATGAATAAAGGTGATCGCAGTCAGTGTAAGAACTACAGTGGCATTATCTACACTACAGAACGCGTAGTTAAACTTATTTTAAAGATAAATTTATCTTTAAATTTCACTCATCCGTGAATTTTAATTTAGATATTAGCGTAACTCTCAGATTAGTAATTTTGTCTAGTTTTCAGAACATTAGGCTGCTAGTTTTCTTTCATAAGAGTTCATGATGGGCTTGGATGTTTATTAAAATTTATACACTGTGATTGCAATATTATATTTTAAGAAATAATTCCCACTTTGGCTTAAATTCAATAAATTTGAAACTTTAATGAACGTTAAACAATGATTATTTTCATTATTATTCTGTAATGTTAGTTTTTTATATTAGTATAATTAGCAAGTCATGTGGAAAAGTCATTTACTAAATGTGTTTTTCTCTCTCTGTCTGTCTGTCTGTCTCCGTGTACGTCTCAAGCAGCATAACCAAACTGGGCCTGGTGGTGAAGTCACGTATGTGGAGCTGGCCATGCCCCTGGAGAACCAGAGTGGTGCTGCCACCTACAGTGGTGCTGCCAGCTACAGTGGTGGCGGTGGTGGAGGTTATAGTGGTGGTGGTGGCGGTGCTGGGGGCTATAATGGTGGTGGCGGCAGTGGTGGAGAACCTTGTATATACGCCACCATCGACCACAGGAGGAGCCTCACCATCAACCCCCCATCACAGACCGTGGCTTCTTCCCCTGCCAGTAACCCGGGCAGCACGTACGCCTCCCGTGACTACAGGAGAGGGAACGGCAGCTTCCACCACCACGCCAGCAACCCCAACCTATACGCCACACTGGACCACAGACGGGGCGGCACCACCACCACCACCTCCACCACGAATCCCAGTCTCTACGCCACTTTACCGCACCGAAAGGACACATTTGTCACCAGCATCAGCACTACCAACATCAACATTTCTCCACCTGGATTTAGAGACATCAGAATGAGCTTGCGGACTCCCTTGGTGAGGAGGCCAAGCGAGAGTGCTGTTTAAACGGAAGAAACGTGTAATGAATTCATACTACATAATTAATTCTGACAAAAATGGTCTGAGTTGCAGTTATCACATTAAATAAAAAATACATCCTGGTACAAACGAGTTGGTGTAAGTTCTGTAAGATAAGTTACGCCAGAAGGCAGCATCCGGGTGAACTGTCGGATATTCGTATAGAGTTTGTGTGTGTGTGTGTGTGTGTGTGTGTGTGTGTGTGTGTGTGTGTGGAAGAGAGCAACAGGCCTGCTGTCTCACAGCCTGGTAGGTGGACACACACACAGGGTGCTGGTCCACATGTACTGGTATTGGTGTTATGTGCAACGGTGAGCTAAATGTTGCCGGGGTTTAATTGAGGTCGCGTCTTGTACATATGATTGATCATCAATTTCGATTTTCTGTTCTTTAAATACTTGATATGTGTTGTATTTCATGACGATATACAGAAGTTCTTATCTACTTCATATTTTATATATCTGTGACTGCAGTGCTCCCATTCTATTCCATTTGTAGCATTTTAATTTTATTGCAATTGCCTTATTTCAGTTCAGATTTAGAATTTGATAATAGCTAATATTTTTAAGTTAAGAGACATTGGTGATATCTTAGCAGGATCCATCAGGCTGGCTTCGGACACTGTCCGCCTCACCTCCATATTGTACGTGTGTAAATACCTGTAAATATTTAAGTGTCTAAGTGTACAATGTGTCTGTTTATATGACTAAGTATCGGAACAAATTTACAAACTGTATGGTATCCAGTGACCTCATGAGACAGTGAAAATGTTGATTCTGCAAAGAGAGGGAGAGGGGCAAAGGGGGAAGTACCCTTTGCTTCCAGAAAAGTGACGGGACCAAGATTTGCTGACAAAAATAATAGGGTCAAGAGATGCTGACGACGTCACTACGTCACCAAGTAACGAGGTGGAGACATGTCGACAATGTCACGCCGTCTTCGTGTGAGACAAGTTGACATGTCTCTCTCAGTTTCTTCCTTCTTCCGGTGACGTGTGGTTCTTGTTTTGAACTATTTGTCTGTGCCACATGCCTGCCATCTTTGGGGCCAGTCTAATGGTATACTTCTGAAGTTTCTCCAGTTGTGTTTTGTGGTTAACAAGATGAGAATTCGATGCTGATGTTGCACGTTCTAGAGCTGGTCAACCTTAGTTCATGTGGTGTACAACGCCCTGAATGATTTCTTCTTCTTCTTCACCTTCTTGAAGATGGTTCTCACTTCGGCCATCCATGCATACGCTGTTCACGTTACCAATGTATAATTCAGTCTTTCTCTTAACTGGTGATATTTATTGTATGGGCCTTCTTTCTACAGCTTCCATCTTTATTAACTTGCATTTGTTGGAATTGAACTCTAACAACCACTTTGGTCATTTTTGTAGTTTGTTTTCCTGCAACTTCAACTTCAAAAATGTGATTCATTTTTGCACACATTCTTGAAAATAATTCTGTCTTTTTTGGTAAATAACACAGTCATGTCAGTAATAGGCATATACAGTAATATAATATTACTGTGTATGCCCTCGTGGAAGACTAGAAGCCCGTTAGGTTTACTGAGGTTGCTCTAGCCAGGGACGAGGGGGGTTATCCTGATTGACTTATCCTCCACTTTCACCCTAACTTTCACAAAGTACGCGAAGGTCGATATCAGTTGTTATCTAATCCTCAGCAGGTTGGGCTTCATTTATGTCCGGGTCATTCATATATATTAAATCAGAGTTGACTGGTGTATTCTTCTCCCTCATTCTTGTGGGCGCTTTGACGTCTTGGCTGAGGAAGCTTCTCATTGCTGCCTTCAGCATTTTGGCTTTATTTCTGCTTTGTTGATTTCTGTTTTACTCTTGTTGGGAACTGCTGAAGTCTCTTGATGATGATGATGATGATGATGATGATGATGATGATGATGATGATGATGATGATGATGATGATGATGATGATGGTGATGATGATGGTGGTGGATGATGATGGTGAGAGTTGAGGTGTTTCTGTCGCTTTCCTGTCCTGGCCTTAGCTTCTTTTTTTAAAGAGTTTTGAATATTACCGTAATTATTGTGACCCTTATAGTAGTAGTAGTAGTAGTCGTCCTCTTCCTCCTCCCCTTCTCCGTCTTCCTCTCCTCCTCTTCCTTCTCCTCCTCCTTCTCCTCCTTCTCCTGAGAAGATTGCATCTGTTATGACCCTTGACAGGTTGCTCCCTGCGAGCGTGATTATGTCAGTGTGTTATCCTGTCTGTGTTTGTGTGCTTGACTTTAAATCTCACATAATTATATGTTTTCTGTCTCTGACTTGACTGTCATCTGTCCTCGGCGCTGGCACGGTAAGAGGATCAGTAAGATTCACGACAGTAAGGTCGTGAAAAGAGAGAGTAAAGAGCGTGTGGGGAAGGTAGAAGGGGAGAGGAAACCTGGATTAGGTTTGGGAAATGGGAAGCGAAGACAGGCATAGAGAGAGAGAGAACTCAAGCGGTATGGAGAAGAATTATTGGAGCAGTTGTGACAAGTTGGATAATAGGTTTGGGTTCAGGTGACTCAGGTGAAATGGGTGATTTTTGAGTGTCACGAATGAATTTTGGGTGTCATAGAGGATGATGGATGAAGTGGTGATCTGGCTGAAAGATAGGGTTGTGAGGTTTGAGGTCAGTTCTTTACCATCTCTTTCTGTGCCTCTCTTTTTTTTATCATCCCGTGCTGAATTATACGTCCATACACCTAGTCTTGGGACAAAATAATTGGCATCTATCCATTCATCCATCCTTTCCTTTGCTGCTGCAGTTCTCTGATCCAAAATTATATCTTTCTGGAGAAAAACTTATTTGTCTAGGCATGTTTGCATACTGACCTATCTGTGCTTGTGGAAGTTGGCCGGGATCCTTGCTGACCCTACTTTGCTCCCTATTTTATTAAATTTCTTTCCTTCCATAGCCCTTAAAATTCTCACTGTTATCCTAGCTACGACTCCTTTTGGTACTAAATTTTGACTTGTACTCTCTCTGTTTAAATCATGCCAAAATGCCTATATTAACTATTTTTCGAAATATTTTGCATGTAATGACATTTTGTCTGTTATCATAACTTGTATTCATCAAACACTGTGTATTCATCTAATTGTGCTTACTTATTTTTGCTTGCTGGGGTTTGATCTACAGTTCTTTGGTCCTACTTCCCAAACTTCAAGGTTCTGAGACCATTCAGAACGTTCATATCTAAATTAGAAGCTGTGTGAAGTCGGTCTTAACCACTTTTCTTTGCTGTGCATTCCGATGCTTCACTATTATAACTGAAAAAATAATCCAATGTTTCCGTGCCTCATTTGTCCCTTGTTATAATAATAATAATAATAATCTTTATTTAGGTAAGGTACATACATAAAGAGATTTACAAAGTTTGTTGGCTTTATAGATAGAGCTAGTACATACAATGCCTAAAGCCACTATTACGCAAAGCGTTTCGGGCAGCGTACCGAACAACAGCGTACGTACAACAGCGTACGTGTTAGCGTACCACCTATTCCAAACAGTTTGCTCTTGTCTGCTGCCCTGTTAAGTCACCTCTGAATATTGTATGTGGTGATCATGTCTTCAATGACTTATCATCCAGTGATGTGATCTTTAATTCTTTTAATCTTTCTTTCCTTTAATCTCGGTACCGATACCTCTCAGCTCCGGTATTAATGTGACGGAATATCTTTGCATCTCTCCAGCATCGTTCATGTTTAAAGGTATTAGTGTTACATCCTGGGGCCGTATATTGTAATATTAAATTGCCACACGTTGAGTACAAGATCATGGAACACTCCCTGTCGAGGTTTCTAAAGGTAGTACTTATGGTTAGCATTGCAAATGCAGGCGATAATATGTTTTTGATGTGGACTTCGGGAGATGGGTTCGATGTGATATCAACCCCAGGTCTTTTTCTCTGTCCAATTCCAGTGGGGGCGTGTATGTATGTGTGTACTCACCTAGTTGTGCTTTCGGGGGTTGAGCTCTGGGGCCAGATTCACGAAAGGACTTACGCAAGCACATACGAACCTGTACATCTTTTCTCAATCTTTGGCGACTTTGTTTCCAATTATTAGACAGTTAATGAGTTCCGAAGCACCAGGAGGCTGTTTATAACAATAACAACAGTTGATTGGGAAGTTTTCATGCTTGTAAACTGTTTAATAAATGTAATCAAAGCAAGGAAAGATGTACACGTTCGTAAGTATTTGCGTAAGTGCTTTCGTGAATCCGGCCCCTGGCTCTTTGGTCCCGCGCGTGTGTGTGTGCGTGCATGCGTGTGTCTGTATGAGAGAGCAAGTGTGTGTATATATGTGAATGTGTATGAATGAGTGTATCTAACCCAATACTCTAATAGAAAACAATTTTCTAACATTTGTAAATGAATCTCCATGCTGCAAGTATTTTTGTGCTTGCTTAAGAATGAGTGATAGTGTTAGGTGGAAGTGAAAATTAGAACCAGTAGGTGTTTGTATATTTTGTACAGCTACGAGTAAGGGACATATCGTGCCTTTTGCATACTTATATTTGAAAATAATTTTCTTGTCTTCTCTGTGTGACGTCGGTAAATAAAATGATAATTTGTATTGATGACCTTTTATTTCACCTTCGTGTTTCATAACTTCAAGATGCTTGAGACTAATAAAGGCTTTGTTGCATATATATAATTCTTGAAACTAATTAATGCTTTATTGCATATAATCCTTGAAACTAAATAAATGCTTTGTTGCATATATTTGTCCACATATCCACCATTTTCAAGTCGATTGTGACGATTGTGACGCCACACCACCAACAGCGACCGACCCGCACACACACAGCACCTGGCGACAACTGAAGAGCGCATGCGCCGTGACTGTCCCTCCCTCCCCCTCCCCCCTCCCCCTCCCTCACATGCCTTCAATGTGCTACATTTAGGACCAGGTCGTGCGAGAATGTACGTGGCAGACATCTACGGGTTCTCGTCCGATCAACACGTCTGGGCACTTCTCTCTCGTAAGTGTTTCTCTCTCACTCATTTGTATGGTGAAGGCTCTATTCATCATTTTATGCTGTGTTCAGGAGGATTTGATCACACAGCTTACTCCTGTGTGATTGGGACTTGGATTGTTGATGGAGACGGCCACTTGGATAGTTGTTTATGTTATAAAAAACATTTCAGTTCTTCATACGTTTTTTCTCGTAATCCATTTTATGAAATATTTTGGTCGTGACCTAAAGAAAATACATTATAAACCCGACTTATAAGAAAAAAAATATAAAAAAACAACAGATATACCCTTTGTTTAATCTGAAATTACGTTATGATAGTAATTTCAAAGCTGTTCCAAAATGACCATTATTGTTATTGAGACGATTGATTATATTTACGAATAGGAATAATCAACCTACACGTGAAAATAAAGTGAAGGGGCAAGGTTTCGGCCCGTCCTGAACTAGTCAACAATCTCCCCCACGACCCAGCAATGGTTGGCGCTCGTAATATTAAAGAAAAGCTTGAGTGACTGGTTATAAAGATCATAAATCAATGGTCACCGAAACCGGCTTCAAACTGATTCGAGCAGGGGTTCGATTACCAAGCAGGATGAATCGTTAAGACGTTTGGGCATGTTTCCTACCACCTTACGCCTCTATTCACCTACTACGAGTTAACAAGTACCTTGTGTAAGGCAGTAAGGCCATTCGTGGCTGTACAAGTAGCTCCAACACACACACACATACACACACACACACACACCACACACACACACACACCACATACACCACACACACACACACACACACACACACACACACACACACACACACACACACACAAGGCCCCGGCAGAGCAGCAAGAGCAAGCAGGCCAGAGAGACCCGGGAGTAGCTCGGCCTGAGAGAGTAACTGGCCGACGGAGTGTGAAATGGGACGACACTATACTTGACACACGTGACGCAGCTTCAAGAGGGAGGCGAGAGAGAGCCATGGGAAGAAAAACACCATGGGGGAACAAAAGAGCCATGGGAAGAAAAACACCATGGGGGAACAAAAGAGCCATGGGGAGAAAAACACCATGGGGAACAAAAGAGCCATGGGAAGAAAAACACCATGGGGAACAAAAGAGCCATGGGAAGAAAAACACCATGGGGAACAACACAGCCATATCGCCATCTCAGATATCAACTAATCTCAGAAAATATTGAATTTTAAATATTTATTTATATATTTGAATTCTATTTTAAAATACAAATTTTGCGGATACATAGTAATTGAAGGATCTTATTTACACAAAAGTTTGAAAGAGTAGAGCTTCCTTTTATAAAAGATCGGATTGATCTTCTATTATTACATTCTTGTTCAAAAATATCCACCCATTTGCCCGGTGGGCTGAGAGGTGAAGCTGGGCAGAGTGGGCTGAGGTCGATGGAAGTGGATCAGATGCGCTGAGGGTGGTGTTTAGAATTAGTTGAGAGTGAAAGATGGTATAAGGTGGGTAGGGTGGGCTTGAAGTGGGCCAGCAGGGTGGGGGAGGAGGACGTAGGTCGCCTTCCTCTTGGTATTCACGTCCCTTCTCAAGCATTAAATAAGATGCCTCCTTCTTGAATGGCTAGTTTATTTAATCTCGCTCTGGGCGCTCCCTCCTCGCCGGAGCTGGGCGCGGGGTCCTCAGCTGTGATCCCCTGGGTGCGGCTGGGACAAGGTAATACTCTTTAATCTAGTTAATAATATTATAGAACTCTCAGATCTGCTCGATACTGCTCAAACTTGGTATAATTTGATGAATTATATTGTGACTTGCTGTGAGGCCCCAGGAGCTAATATTGAGGCCTCAGACCTGATATTGAGGCCTCAGACCTGATATTGAGGCCTCAGACCTGATATTGAGGCCTCAGGACCTGATATTGATGCTCCAGAGCCTGATATTGATGCCCCAGGACTTGTATCAAAGAGAACTAAGTGACTCGAGCTAAGAAGAAACTCGGGCAAATTAGAAACTATATGATGTCTCCTGTCATCTTCTAGGAACACGGTAGACTCGCTGGGAAGGAGGTTTTTCTTATATAGAAGATGCCTAAATCTTTTCCGGTATGGTTAAAACTAACTAAACACTATTGGAACCGATAGAACCGTGCTGGGACCGATAGAACCGTGCTGGGACCGATAGAACCCTGCTGGGACCGATAGAACCCTGCTGGGAGCGACATAGCCCTGCTGGGACCAATATAACCGTGCTGGGATAGCTAGAATCATGCTTAAAAGGATATGGAAAACAAGGATTCAAGATCTGAAAGCAAAGCTGGCCAATAAGAAACCATATTCAACATTCCTAAACCAGGAAAGATGCAGCCCATTCTGACGCGAAATTGCCTCGTTACGTAGTCTCATTGCTGCTTAAGAGTTAAAATTGTTATCATGGACAATTTATCTGTGAAAATAAGCCTTAAATACATTTTAATTTTAACAAAATAAACTACATTTATGATGTCCATATACATCAATACATGTTCTTATGTACTTTTTTTTATTAAGTCAAACCGAAAAAAAATATATTTTCTTCGCAGATCAGAAATGTAGCCATGATACCGAGCCTTCTTTTCAATATTATATGCAGTAAATTCAAAATATTAAATTTTTAGGATCATTTGGGCTCCCAAGTCTCAGACGAGTAACTCAAAAATAATTATATTCTGAACTTAAAGTTTGGCCATTATAATAATGCATGTGGTTTTCCGTACTAACTAACTAGCCCGCTAGCTTGCGCTCTTTCTGTGTCTCTTTGTCTCTCTGTCTCAGCCTTTGTCTCTGTCTGTCTCTGTCTATCTCTGTCTCTGTCTGGCTGTCTCTGGCTCTCTCTCTGGCTCTCTCTCTCTGGCTCTCTCTCTCTCTCTCTCTCTCTCTCTCTCTCTCTCTCTCTCTCTCTCTCTCTCTCTCTCTCTCTCTCTCTCTCTCTCTCTCTCTCTCTCTCTCTCTCTCTCCGAAACAGTTTACAAAAGTAAACCAGGGAGCCCAGGCTCGCCTGGTTATCAAATGACAACTATTGACGAAAAAAATAAGATCTTTGAACCAGTATACAGAGGAAAAGAAAGCTAATTTTAGGAAAGAGTTAGGAACTTAAGAGGAAATTAAGAAAGCCTAATTTACATTCTTGAGAATGACGAAGAGAGAAGTGAGACATGATTGAAGTATATGAATGGAAGACTATAACAAATAAGGTGCTAACAATATTGATACAAAACAGAACAGCGAATAGTAGATTGAAATTGGATAAATTAATGCTAATTTTGTAAATAGGGTTGTGGATTTGTTGAACAGGTAACACGGTAAAAAAATACACATGGGATTGTTGAATTGTTTCAAGCATAGGTTAGACATATATATGTGAGATAGTTTGATTTGGTATGAATAGGAGCTATCTAGCGGGAGTTACTAGCCTGTAGTAGCTGCTCTCTGCGTATGTTGTTATAAATATAAGTCTTCAGTGTACATCGGCAATAATTACAGAAATATATATAATCACAATAAAACTCAAATAATAATAATATCTATATTGGCAAAATAATATTAGGTAAATTATGTCTTCCTAAATGCATTAGATTCAACGGCATTTATTTACATATCAAAATTTTACATATTTATTCTAGATAAAATAATTTAAAAAATATTCACAATATCGGACGAATAATACAATTAACTTTATGACCTAAAAGAGAAATAACAAAAATTTAAATTGACGCTTCCAACTTCACACAAAAATAAGAAGCATTGGACAAAGTTTAGTAAAACAAAATGCATTGGGTCAAATGGAATATTTTTCTTAGTCCCAAAATCAACACACTCACGCACACACCCATAAATAGTACCCACATCTCCACACGCGAGCAGCCGGGTCGAACAGCCTGCTTGACCACACCATCAACCAGGAGGCCTAGTCAAGAGACCAGGCCGTGGGGGACGTCAAATCTCGGAATCATTGAAAGATATCGAAAAATAACCCGTTCTCAGACCATCACATTTCCATCTTCATATATTGTACATGACACGAAACCTGGATCTCCAATACGCCCAAGTCTTAATATCTTAACATATCATATACCCAGTTCTACTTTAACAGTGGTATACATTACCCAATCCCATACACAGTGTGGGATTGGTATACCCAGTTCCTATATACCCCTACGTGTCATTAAAAGTCCCTGAACCCATTATCCCAACTTTGCACACCTAACCTGCGACCTAAATCACAAATCCTAAAGAAACCAATAGCCACAAAACACTGCTATCCACGTTACAAAGCCCCTGTAACCCCTCTCCCCCCCCCCACCCTCTGTAACCCCCCACCCTCTGTAACCCCCTCCCTCTGCAACCCCCTCCCTCTGCAACCCTCTCCCTCTGCAACCCCCTCCCTCTGCAACCCCCTCCCTCTGCAACCCCCTCCCTCTTAACCCCCCCTCCCTCTGTAACCCCCACCCTCTGTAACCCCCTCCCTCTGTAACCCCCTACCCGCTGTATTCTCCCTCCAACTGTAGCACATTTCTCCTGTAACACTGAATGCATTTACATTTATTAATGAAAATGATAATATTAACAGTTTATAATGATCATTATAATTTTAAGCAGTGTAATATCATAGGGCAAGGTCCCTTTACACTCCTCCCTCCTCCCTCTGGTAGCTCCTCACCCCTACACCTCACCCCTACACCTCACCCCCATACACCTCACCCCCTACACCTCACCCCTACACCTCACCCCCATACACCTCACCCCTACCCCTCACCCCTACACCTCACCCCTACACCTCACCCCTCACCCCTCACCACAACCCCTCACCACAACCCCAACACCTTCCCTCCCGTACAGATGATCTTCCACATAACTCAGAGCGGCTCTCCGGACGTCACAAGGTTTCTCCATTGCATATTTTTTAGGATGTTTCAGATCGTGAAATTAGGTTGTCAGTCGTGAGGGAACCTCACAAGAGCCCCGCCATTGAAGTTGGTGAGCGGCGGGGGAAGTTGCTCGTCTTGAACCACCACTACCACCACCACCACCTCTACTACCACCACTACCATCACTACCACCACTATCACCACCTTCACACCACCTCCACACTACCACCACCACCACCTGCTACCACCATGTACTATTGCCATCACCACCACCAACATCCATAACCACCCCATCACCACAATTGCCCATCGCCACCATCTACCATCATCATCCATGGATTGTTGTAGCAACATGCTCTATATATCCAACCCAGGTAATATATGGAGCGTCCCAGGCTGAATGATATACCAGAGTGAGGAACAGCTTCAGTGACAAATACTGATCTTTAGTCTTTGGTTATCTTTGATCCAATAACCGTGTCCTGCCTACCAACTAGCCTGGCGGCCAACATTAAGAACATCTCCTTTGCACGTAAAAGTCGGACCATTGATATCTTTCCGTTGATAACCTCTCTTCTGAAATGAAAAGTTCAGTCAAGACGTCGAGACTTTGTTCCAAGACATCACTGTGGCTTCCTACTTTCTCTAGAAGTCATAGGACTGAAGACACTCGAAATGGGAGAGTGATACGCACTCAAGGAGTGACCAAACTTTTGTCTCGACACTTTTACTTCTACTGAAGTCACAGAAATATGAAAAGTGCATTAATACTGAATGTTTCTTGGCTTCCTTTCTGGCAAGGCATAGCATGAGTTTTCATTTTCATTTTAGACTGGTTGTGGCCTACTGCTGGGGCCTCTGGTTGTGGATAATAATAATAATAATATTTTATTTAGGAAAAGTACATACATAGATGCAGAGTTACAAACATTCTGATTGATTTATAGATAGAGCTAGTACATACAGTACCTAAAGCCACTAGTTAGTGCTGGGACCTTTGCTTGTGGCCTAGTGCTGGGGAGTCTGGTTAAGGTTTAGTGCTTATTGCTTAGTGTTGACCTCGCTAACAAAAACAAAGCCATTTCACAGTGGCTGGGACAATGCTGGAGAAATCTTTGTACTTCAAATGATTCCATGAATAAATTTACAAGCACAACACTAATGGGAGACCCCAGTGTCATGCCGAATTGTTGACGATTGACAGCCAAAGAATTAATTATTGTCTGTGTACAGGCCGATAAGGGAAAGGTTGATAATAGAGGAATGTAGTTTGTTATTCAGTAAAACGTTCAACAAATAACCAGTGTAAGAAAAGTTTGATGACTGTGAAGACCTGAATAAGTTACAATCTCTGCAGCAGAGCCCTGAACAACACTTTACTTTGGTACAAGTATATACATCACCAAAACTTCAACACGGACATTATAAATTATATTATAGATACAGTAACTCGCTCACATTTTATGAATGATTGCATACAAGGCATTTCGATCGTCTCACTGCTTGGTCCTATTAAACCTACCACAGTGAAATGTTTCATTAAAGTGTTAAATAGCCTTGATAAAGGTTAGAATATCAGAGCTGCATCGGCACATAAAGGGACCGAGTACTGTTATCATGGACACAGTATAAGATATGTCCATTTACCACTGCCACCATCGATGATTGTGGCTTAAACCTCATTGACGGATTTTTTATTTGTTGCCACCAGAGGCGGCTAGTTTATTGTGCACCCCATACTCATCCTGTGAGCGGTAGCGCAAAAAGCATTACAGAGGGCACAAAAGGTCTCTATCAGACCTCATCTTAGATTATTACATAAACATTTTCTTATATCCATCACACCTTATAGTTACAATGTGCTAGTTACAGAGAAAGTGCTATTTCAATACCTATATATTTACAGTAAGTCATTATACATTAATGGTAGGTCTTATCACTAATACATAATAGTTTGACCAATGGAGATATTACAGAGTCATAGGGGAGCTTTTGTTTATTTTTAGTCTTCACAATACGCAACTTATTTCTGAATCTCATATGTCGTTTATCTACTGGGATCGAAATATGGATACAGTGCAAGGATTTCAGGTAATTTATCCATTGTAATAAGATAGGTTGCCATATCATACAGAGTGAGCTTAGATTTATCTCTAAATTGCTCAATTTAACTACAAGCCAAGATATAGTGTTCGAGTGTGTGTCCTTATCTTTGTCCACACACTCTACACTTTACTTGACGGTCTGACCACCTACCCTGTACTCGCCTAGTGCCCCCCCCACCTGTGTGATGAACTGACCAGTGACCACCTTTTCATTTTGAGGAACTAAATACGCAGAGTTTCTGATACATTTCGCCAGTTACATTCAACGTGTTTTAGCATAATGAAACAATCGATTGGCCACAAATTTATTTTAAATTATACTTTATTTGTTAAAAAATACACCTTGTCATAAAACTATATCATGAATCCCAATTTTGTTAAATGAGCAAAGTATTTCAGCTTTTCAAGCGAGATATTTCTTATCAAGCTGCCTCGAAGCAGTATGGATTTTGATTGTTGCCACCGGAGGCGGCTATTTTATTGTGCACCCCATACCCATCCTGTGAGCGATAGCGCAAAAAGAATTACAGAGGGCAGAAAAGGTCTTTATCAAACCTCAACGGGGATTATTACACTAACAATTTCATGTATCCTTAACGCCTTATAATTACAGTGTCAGCTAGTTACAGAGAATGTTCTATTTCAAGAGCTATATATTTACATTAAATCATTATACATTGATGGTAGGTCTTATCTCTAATCCATAATTGTTTGAGCTATGTTATTTTATTATTAACATCTTTATTGACAAATTAATTACAATTTTACCTAATCTGTGAATTCAATTAAGTTTTGTTAAAATGAGGATAATGCTGGTATTCACTGTCACGCAGGACAGAGGGTCATACACAAGACAATAGGTCTAAACTGTAAGCAGAAGTACATGTATATCATGGGTTACAATCAATGTTTTAATGTATGAATATGTAAAAAACAACTTTCTATTGTACACTGCCACACAAGGGCAGGGATGGGTTCACAAGTGATCCAGCTTAGAAATAATGTAAATAAAATTGTTCTTCATTTTTTAATATGATTTTTTAATATGGACAAGCAAATTTTGGATAAATTTTTAGGATGTCGTCCAGAACACCCGAGTCAATGAAATAGTTGCACAGTTGATGGTACAATAGGCCAGGAGGTCTAAAATCTTTTACGGTTTCACATTCAACAATATAGTGTTCTAGTAAATGCATTAAAGGTTTATCACAAAGTTTACAATCTGAATATTCTGGTAGTGGCTCAGCCTCACTAACCTGCCAGATGTGTCTATAGCCAAGGCGAATTACCACAATGACATCACATTGCCTGGTCCGGTTACTGTGCTGACCATACAAATACCTATTATTACAGAAGTTGTCATAGCTTTTAATGCTGCAGCTTCCAGGTCTCTGGGCATTTCTTAGTTCTTCTAAATCTGAATTAATTTCTTTAATTTATATGTTTCTAATAATTGCATTAGATAGTCCAAAGTCATAATCAGTGTTTTCTTTCCTGCAAGCCTCATTGGCCAATCGATCTACAAAGTCATGTTTTCCAACTCCAACATGGGATGGGATCCACACAAATTTTATACAATAGTTATTATCATTGGCGAAAATTACATTCCATTTAATATTACAAGCTACTTCAGACATACATTGTGATGTATGTTTAATTTGTATTTAAGGACTGCAGAGCACTTTTAGTCACAGAATATCACTCGACCTTTGAGCTTAAGGTATTCAGTGGCTAGATAAATACCCAATAGCTCAGTCTGTGTCGTGCTTGCCCAGTTGTTCAATCCCTGTGTACTAGACATGATCATTTCATTCCCTTTATATACTGCACATGCACAACCTGTTCTACCAGTCCCTAATTACACAGAGCCATCAGTAAAGGCATAAGATTCAGTTGGTTTGAGATTTTTAAGATGACTGTCAATAGCTTCTAATGTTATGCATCTCATAGTTTCAGTGTTATACATTTGTTTTACACTTATGGAGATATTACAGTCATAGGGGAAGCTGCTGTTTGTTATTATTAGTCTTCACAATACACTACTTGTTTCTTAATCTCGTATGTCGTTTATCTACTGAAAACGAAATATGGATACAATGCAAGGATTTCAGTAATTTTATCCTTAGTAATAAGATGGTTTGCCATTTCATTCAACGTGAGTTTAAATTTATCTCTAAATGGCTCAGTTTTACTAGTCCAAGATATAATGTTCGAGTGTGTGTGTTCCTGTCTTTGTCCACACACTTTGCACTTTACTTCATCTGCATCCCTATACAAGCCGACTTGCCAGAGATACCTGTAGCCTAGTCTTATGCAAGCTGTGACAACGTCTGTTAGTCTGTTGATGTTGTTACTTGTTCTATATGCGTGTAGAGTTCATCGTAGTCCGGGCCTACCGCCTCCTTGACTCTGCTGAGGTACTCCAGGATGGGTTGGGACAGCTGGTAGCCACCTGCCGAGGGCTGCTCGAATTCACAGGCGGCCAGCAGATCAGCAATAGTTATGTTCTGCCCAGTAATGAATGGTTTAGAGCCCAGAAAGTAACTTGCAAATTGTGTTTCAACTTGTCCTAATTTGTGCTCGTGCTTGTTGACCACATTCATGTCAGGCTCACTCTTCTTCAGGATGGGCACTATAATCTAGAAAAACAAATATATATAAATAAAAATTTCCGATTTATATATATATATATATATATATATATATATATATATATATATATATATATATATATATATATATATAGTATATAATATAATATGTGTGTGTGTAAATCACGAAAATTAACACGTGATGAAAAATGTGACAGTGTCAGACCACGGAGGAAGGATTGGAAAAGGAATTTCCTTAAGTACGTTCGTATTTAATAATACATCTTCATCTAATGGTGTATTATTAAATACGAAAGTACTTAAGGAAATTCCTGTTTCAATCCTTTCTTCGTAGTCTGACGCTGTCATATATAATCTATATAAATAAAAATGTAAATAATCGTTAGTTCAAAATCGGTAATCTTCGAAAGTTCTTCACCGATTGCTTTGAAATTTTGACACAACGTTCCATTTGCACATGAGCGTGTTTTTATATACCTACTATATAGATGTCACGTCTGTGACAGGTAAAAACCTGTTATTATTTTTTTTTTATATGTCATCCATTACACGTAAAAGCAACACATGCTATACTAAATATGTTACGATTCCATTTCAATGTTTCCGATTGCATTGATAAATTGAATTTTCATAGATTTTGATATATTTTCAGTTTGATTAAATTTGTGACATTGCGTTGGAATTGAGCTGTGTTGTTTACCATAACGTTCATTTCGTGAGTATAGTTTTTTTCATTTTTTCATTTCTTTTTTTACTGTGATGGGAACATCAGATCATTTGATGTTCCCATTTTTCTGATGGGAACATCAGATCATTTGAGAACGCATCGGACGAGGGAGTGGGGAATGGTGGGGAGGACGAGGGGACGAGGGAGTGGGGAAATGGTGGGGAGGACGGGAGGCGGGGGAGTAGGGAATGGTGGGGACGAGGGTATGGGGGATAGTGGGATGGATGAGGGGTCGAGGAGGGGGGAATGAAGGGAGGGCGGGGGAGTGAGAAATGGTTGGGAGGATATGGGGACGGGTGAAGGGGGAATGGGGGAAAAGAAGAGGGTTGCTGTCGCGTTGCTGAGCCACAGCAATGCATGACCGGGTACAGCTAGTATATAATTATATATAATTATGTATATTTAATATATATTATATACATTTATATATAATTAGTCAAACAAATGTTGACTTCCAGCATTAAAATACTGTTGTTTATTATTGCAACTGAAGAAGACAAGAGAGCCGTGCCTTGTTACAGAAGTACCCCACGCCATGGGCCCTGGTGTTGAGGTGCTGCCAATCCAGGTATTCGTCCACCTTACACCTCGCCTTCAGCTCCTTCGGGTACCACTTTCCTGAAGAGTCGTACTTGCTCGCGATGTACCGCAACCCCGTACAGCTGAACGGAAATAAAAGTGTGGGTTTTATTTTTACAACAATTGCGGGTCGGGGTTGGTGGGGTTTTGCTCTGTGTTGGGAGGAGGCTGGTGGTCGATGTTGTTATGTTTTGGTGTGTTTAATGAGTTAGTGTTGTGCTGAGAGGAAGGGAGTGATTTTGTGAGGAGCAGATTAGAGATGTGTTGCTGAGAGAGGCAGTGCAACTCTTCATATTATGAGAGGCAGGGATGGAAGGTTTTGTATTGTGTCGGCAGGCATAGGTGCTAGGTTTTGTATTGTGTCGGCAGGCATAGGTGCTAGGTTTTGTGATGTGTTGAGTTGCAGGCATAATGAGTGTGTGATGAGCTGTGTATCACAGGTAATGGGTGTTGTTATATACTGGGAGGCAGGATTATGTACTGGGAGGCAGGGAGATGAATTGAGAGGCAGGGTACGAAACTAGAAGTAGAGGGTATTTTCTACAGAGGCCGTAGGAGGCGTGAGACTCACCTCTCCAGGATAAGGACGTCTCCGTCCTGCACCACAGGGACCTTCCTGAAGGGGTTCAGGTCGGTGAACGGCTTCTTCAGATGATCTCCTGGAGACATGACGTCATTTATTTGTAATGTATTTTATATATTTATTTATATATACACAAAGAGACACACAGATTTGTGTGAGAAGATAGTATTGATGATTTTTCGTTCTTGTAAAGCCACTAACTCGCACAGCGTTTAGGGCAGGAACTTAATCTAACAGATAAATTTAGGTAGGTAATTTGTAGCAAAATTTAAAAATGTTAACAGGTACATTGTAAGAAAATTTGTAGAAATTACTAGGTACAATACATTAAAATTTGAGGATTATCACCAGGTACATTGTAACATTATTTGAGGATTATTTCTAGTTACACTGTAGTAAAATTTGTATTCAACATAACCATGATATAAGATGGCAGTTAATACAACGGTAAAATTGTATGGCTTAGGCACTTTTTTTTTGGGGGGGGGGAGGTTATTTACGTTATTGTTATTTAAGATGAAAGACGCCAGCGTGTCTTGTTTTAACTAGAAAAATCATTCATAATAATTTGCAGCAAAACACTCCATAATTCCCTCCCATCACCTGGCGACACATTGAGTGGAGACGGGAGTTTATTGGAATCACATCAAAACGTAACATCACTTAGAGAATTAAGCGTTTCGTCCAGATATATGGTTGTTCTGTAGGCAAGACTGATGTTACACGTCGGCAAGGGTGACAACTTGACACCATTATAGGGTAATTCTATCTGAGTGAGCAGTCAATATAAGCTGCGTCAGTTGATAAGTCTGGTTAAAGCCAGCAGTGGATGGGTGATCGCTTGGACAGCCTTACCATGGCTGGGAATACCACAAAAACATGTTCTCGGCTCCACAACAATAACGAACCATAAAATATTGCTGAAGCCGGTTTTCTGTTACGTTTATTGCAAAAAGATATGTGAATTCAGACTCAATTAGATAACAAATGTTCAAGAGATGTGTAAATATTAAATTGAAAATGATCTCCTGCCAGACGTCTTAGCCAAGATATCCCCAGTTTGCTAAATTTAGGTAGTAACCTTTTCACCACTGCCAACTGGATGGGGGGCGGTGTGCAGGATAAAAATATACATTGCGACACAAACTCTCCACCTGTGTCAGTTCCTTAAATTAGAAACTGTACTTGTGGTCGGTCTCGAGCCCATTGTTAATGTGACGATGTGTATTGAATTTTGTAATTATCTCACTATGATTGTAACTTGCTTCTTGAGGTTAACTTGAGATGATTTCGGGGCCTAGCGTCCCCGCGGCCCGGTCCTCGACCAGGCCTCCTTTTTGTTACACACCCCCAGGAAGCAGCCCGTAGCAGCTGTCTAACTCCCAGGTACATATTTACTGCTAGGTAACAGGGGCATCAGGGTGAAACAAACGTTTTGCCCATTTGTCTCCGCCTCCACCGGGGATCGAACCCGGAACCTCAGGACTACAAATCCGAAGCGCTGTCCACTCAGCTTTCAGGCGCCCTGGCAGCTGTGCTTAGCTAAAGCCCGAGGTCTCTCCACGTTAGATCCCGGGAGAGACTCGCTACTCTTAAGCTGACGGAAAACTTTCTAATATCTAAATGTTAATTCTAACATCTATTTCTCAAGCCTTCATCCTTGCCATCTTCTTTTATTGGTATTAATTTGGATGTAAGAAAGTTTTCTTTCAGCATAAGAATAATGAGTAAATGGAATGAATTAAATGAGGAAATTGTAGAAGCGAACACCATTTACAATTTCAAATGAAAATATGATAAGGCATTGCATTAGACAACCACTGCCAAGAAAGTCCCTCTCCAAGAGATTAAGCGCGTTTCTGTAGTCACAAATACATGAGTACAATTTAGTGAGTATACAAATTACACGAACCTGCAGCTCATAACACCGAAATTTACAAAACGGTGTTGTTTACCAGCACAATTGACGTTTCTTGGCCACTTACATAACCTTTGTAGTATATTGGGTATGTGCCAATCCTCTCTCTGTCACGAAGTGTCAGCAATTAGATATATCTTACCTTGCAATAGCCTAATGTATTTTTCCTGGTGTGGGGCGTTGATTGCCCTGCACAGGAGCAAGAGAGCTCTGGCAGGCTGTGATATGTAGTCCACATACAGTGTCAAAGTAGCAGTCATTTTGTGGACGGTGTGTTACCAACGAGAGCACAGCTCCGAGTCCTCTATGCCCCAAGCCCAGCAGCTAATGTGACTGGGAGAACTTAGTGTTCCCACTTAAATATGAGAATAGAATGCACGTTTTCTTTTATACTCAGCATTGCAGTGCGTTTTCCTCTATTTTCGCGTAATCTAGTAGAAATTGACTTATTGCTAGGTAAATAAAGTTATCAGATAAAAGTAAAGGATATCGATAGTACAGTTGGGTTCATTTTCGGTTCAGTTGAGAATCCAAGGTTCGATTCATGGGCGGGACAGAGAGACGGTTAAGCACCAGACAGATTCACATAATACGGCTGTTCACCTATCAGTTAACAGGTGCCCCGAAGTTAGTCAATTGTTGTAGAGTTACATCCTGGAGGTCAGTTGTTCCCCCTTGGAAGGGGGGGGGCGGGGGTTGTGTTCTGCTGCAGAAAATTATCTTCTGCTTCACCGCGGCCCCGTGCTGTAACTACATAATTAATAATTCATTGTGTCGGGGGACAGGAAGCCGGGGTGTATTCATACAGTTAGGCTTACATCGAGTTTCCCACCCACCCACCCCCCCCCCCCCTCACCGAGGTAGAATTACTGACCCCTCCCAGGATGCCTCCCCACAACATGCTAACTGCTAAGTACGTACTAATTGCTAGGTTAACAGGTCCATTAGGTGAAAGGAAATGTGCCCAACCATTTCTGGCCCGACCGGGATTCAAACCCGGAATTCTCAATTCCGGAATCGAGAATTAGTCGGGTTCGAGGTCGAACCCGATTAATTCTTTACGCCTTTAGGTACGCCTTTAACCCACTGCACCACAATTCAGACCCTTAAAAAGATGGTAATTTCGGGGTATTTAAACCCCCCAAAGATCACCCCCTCCCAAGGGCAACTAGAGTTAGTGAATTCTACTCACGTTCTTTCATCAAATTCCTGTTAATATGGGAGAACTCTGTGTCTATGCTTAATGAACAACTTGCCTAAACACGTAAGAGAAGTTATACAACCTTAGAACACTTTCCCACCAGGAGATTCGAACCCTAGCCAGCACAAAAGCCTTACAGCAACTGGCATAACTGGTACACCTTTAACCCACTGCACCACAACTCAGACCCTTAAAAGAGATGGTAATTTCGGGGTATTTAAACCCCCCAAAGATCACCACCTCCCAAGTGTTAGTCAGCTGTCACGGGCTGCTTCCTGGGGGTGGAGGCTTAGTCGAGGACCGGGCCGCGGGGACACTAAAGCCCCGAAATCATCTTAAGATAACGCTACATGTCGTCCTCCAACAGCTTCCCCCACACGCCGATCACGTAGCTTTCTCTCAAACTCTTCACCATGGGCTACACACTTCCTTCTTCATAGGAGGCAACGACGTACGCCAATCCCTGTCGGCTCTTACGACTCAAGTGAGTCTTAAGACCTCTGCCCACGTCACGTATCGTAACATACTGTCGACATCTTATCTTGCCTCATTTTCTTAAGATGCTTGCCCTCTGCTTTCCTTCTCAGTTATCCAGGTACCTCATTAGGGTACCTGGGGTTCATAACAACGCATATAGTAGTAACACCCAGGAAAATAGTCAATAAATTCATTAGGATACTGTTACGACCATGGGCCCAATATTGCTCTGTGACAAACGGGCTCAGGATCGTTTAGTTTAGTTCATTTATTATGCACCCCATACCCATTTTGTGGGCGGTAGTGGAAAGGGTTACAGAGGCACATAATGGGCTCAGGAACTGAACCCCACAATTCATTTAGCTAAATAAGTTACAATCTTGATGAGCTAGTTACAAAATTCAGTACAAGTCGTCACATCATAAATACGGTCGAGATCGACCACAAGTACAGTTTCTAAATTAAGCAACTGACATATGTGGAGAGCTAGTGTCACAATTGATATGTTTGTCCTGCATACACGTATAGCAGTGTTTACATAGGAAATGGGGACCCTTCACTCATATAGGAATTTTAGTGTGATAAGCCCTAAATGTGGGGAGATTATTTGGTGAAAAGGTTTTAATAAATATATTATAAGATAGGGCTAGTCAGCGAGGTTTGGTTAAAGGAGGGTTAGTGTCTTCTTGTAATGCGCCAAGCCATTACTACTATTCAGCACTTGGAAGGGATCAGGATAGGGACTTGGTATATAGAAGCATTTTGATGTTCATAGGGTTAGGTGATCTGCTAATGACGACAGACCACACTTGAATCATTATTTTGTTGGGAACTATTTTCCTGGGGGCCGGGCCTATCCTAACCCCATTAAGTGGTACTGTACTGCTTACCTTGATTATTACCCTAGCTCAGACCCCTTATATAACACATACCATTACATGTTGGCATCTCAAGGCATGACACTGTTGATATGCTTGCAAAGACAGCCTGTAGAAAGCCAGTAGTAGAAATTGATATGGGTGTTTCATTAGCAGTAACCAAGAGAATACTTTAACAAATATCTAATGAAAATCTTACTGACCTAACAAATTTACAAAGACCTGAAAATTGTAACATTAAAATTATGATAAATATCGCGAGGAGACATTCATATAAGAAACTAATTGTGCAGGAACTCGACAATGTGATGTTATAGTGGCCAGAATACGCCTGTGATATAAACGTATCTGGCAGCTTTCTCAAAACCCACAAGTCGAATACACCATGTGTCAACTTTGTGAAAGAGAAAACATGCACTCCCTTGAACAATATATTGTAGAATGTCCCAAATTGACTGACTTTCGCCCTCCTGGGCTGAGTTATGCTGAACTCTGTAAATACTATATAAATACTGAAACACAATTAATTTTTTTTCTTTATTAGGCACCCCACACCCATCCCGTGAGCGGTGGTGTAAAGGGTTACAGAGGCACATAATAGGTTCAGGAACTGAACCCCCTAGTAGTTCGTTTGGCTAAGCAAATAACAATCTTTTGACGCTAGTTACACAACTATTAATGTTTTATATACTCGTACACATATCTATATATACATGTACATATATATACACATATACAATCACCTACACAAATACACACATCAGTAATCTTTTGTATCACAAGTGATTCAACAAGAGGCTCACAAGTCACTATACACGGCACTTTACATCTTTGGTGAGTCACACAGTTACTAGTCTTGCTCCGCACACACCCAACTGGGCGGCAGCTCTACAGTCATGTGCATGCATTACCTACAGTAAGCAAATTTTGGATACTTCGCTAAGATTCCTGACAGTACATCATTATGAATGAAGTACTTACACATTTCTTGGACTACATTGATGGTGTTATCTCTGAATTCCGCGATTTTTTTACATTCTATTATAAAATGATGCAAAGTATGCGAATAGTTCTGCTGACAGAGTTTACATTTAGTCAAATCTATATCAGCGGATGTTAAAAACTCCCAGAGGTACTTGTAGCCGAGCCTAAGCTTAGCAGTGGTAACGTCTAGAAGTCTGCTAACCTTGTTGGATGACCCATAGACGTGCGGTTCTTTTTGCATAATAGAATGATGATAGATGGAGGAACTAGTGTGAATTTCACTTTGCCTCAAGTCTACAAGATTTTGTTGATGTTCCCGGAATATTACTGCCCTCAGGCTGCTCAAAGGCAGTCCAAGATGGTAATCAATTCCCTCTTTATGAGCAAAAGTCTTGGCCAACTCATCAGTTCTATCAAGCATTCGGAGACCAATATGGGAAGGAATCAACAGGAGACAAACTCTAACTCCATCATTGATAACTTCATTATATTTGACAAGCTTCAGAGATAAGCACGTCAGTTATGCCTTGGGGAGCAGAGGGCAGTCAAGGATGACAAGAAGTCACTATTAACGTGTCATCTTTGGATTCATATACGCGCTCTAGTGCAAGGATTATGCCAACCAATTCTGTTTGAAGAGTGGAGGCCCAGTTACTTATACGCGCTCCACACTTATGGGAGAAGGAACCATGAGTGTGAACCATCTCTCTCTCTGTCACAACAACTGCACTTCCAGCTGCACCATGGGACTGGTGCAAGAATCCATCAGAGTAAATAATCAGGGAAAGGGAGCTCTCTCTGACCAAAGCATCAATTTGGCTTAAGGCATTGGAACACTTGATATATTGGACTTGTACCCAAGATTGACTATGTAATGCGTCAGTTATACAATATATGTGATGTAACTATAACCCGAGCTTCTAAAAGCATCTTAATCACCTTCAGCGGTTAAGTGGTTAATAAAGCACTTTTTTCAATAGTAGCTATCTTACCCTGTCAAAGTATTAGCATTATATATATATATATATATATATATATATATATATATATATATATATATATATATATATATATAATAATAATAATAATAATAGAGAGAAATTGCATTTCACCTTTGTAAACGCACATTAATGACATTATGTAAAAAGAAACATCGAACACTGTTTATGTAGGGCAGACGTAAATCTGTGTACTTATTTATTTATGAATGAAGGTTAAATTAGCACTACAATCACCTTTTGTGGTTGATTGTTCAATAAATCACTGAACTATATGTTTCTCCTTGATGGGGGCCACGGGTTGTAGCACAGTGCTGTGAGCCCTCTGGTTGTAGCACAGTGCTGTGAGCCCTCTGGTTGTAGCACAGTGCTGTGAGCCCTCTGGTTGTAGCACAGTGCTGTGAGCCCTCTGGTTGTAGCACAATGCTGTGAGCCCTCTGGTTGTAGCACAGTGCTGTGAGCCCTCTGGTTGTAGCACAGTGCTGTGAGCCCTCTGGTTGTAGCACAGTGCTGTGAGCCCTCTGGTTGTAGCACAGTGCTGTGAGCCCTCTGGTTGTAGCACAGTGCTGTGAGCCCTCTGGTTGTAGCACAGTGCTGTGAGCCCTCTGGTTGTAGCACAGTGCTGTGAGCCCTCTGGTTGTAGCACAGTGCTGTGAGCCCTCTGGTTGTAGCACAGTGCTGTGAGCCCTCTGGTTGTAGCACAGTGCTGTGAGCCCTCTGGTTGTAGCACAGTGCTGGGGAATCTGGAAGTGGCCCCCGAAAACCTCCCAACTAGGTCTTACCAGATTGTCTCTATAGATATGGTTCCAAAATCGTATATTACGTAATATTATAGCAATGTGTAGGTCATCACATTATATTTCCCAGCTTTCTACAGAAACCACGGAGTGTGATGATGACCTCGCCAACATAAACAAAGTCATTTCAGTGCCTAGAACAATGCTGGAGAAATCTTTGTACTTCAAATGATTCCATGAATAAATTTACAAGCACAACACTAATGGGAGACCCCAGTGTCATGCCGAATTGTTGACGATTGACAGCCAAAGAATTAATTATTGTCTGTGTACAGGCCGATAAGGGAACGATTAGTATTAGAGGAATTTAGTTTGGCATTCAGTAAAATTTGTAATAAATAACCAGTGGAAGAAAACTTTGAGAGTCTAGGACGAGTTGCCAGACCTGAATAATTTGTAATCTCTGCAGCAGAGCCCTGAACAACACTTTACCTTGGTACATATATATATATATACCTGTCGTGTCTGCATGCTCCACAGCATCGCTGGTGACATTGGCTTTTTACCGCTAAATATGCAACAAAACGGGAGTCAGATCGAGCGCAGCTGCTCTCGTCAACAATCCACAGGCCAATGACACTAGACGCCAAGCGGCGGCGCCACTGAACCAACTCAGCAGCTCAACCGTCAGTTCTGTTTTAAACATTACCACTCAATACACTGAGTTTTACGTCCCTATTTACCCTCAAGCATACACAGATGCATTTAAGTATCACAAAATACAACACCCAGCATACAAAAATATCTATAAGTCTATAGGCATACAATAAAAAAGTCATATTACACAAAGATACAAACTAAGAATTTCCATCTTCAAGATTTGGCATTACTTTACCCGACCGGTAAGCAAAAGGCGAGATATAAAGAATTACCAAGTCAACCATTAATATATTAATATATAATTATACAGTAATACAAGTAAAGTATAATATACATGACATAATCATAAAACCTGCCTATTTGTATATCTCTCACAAAACGAGTGTAGCACTATTTACCAAGCCAGTAGGTATCAGCAACAGTAGTCTACTATCCTAACATTCTACTACAGAATATAACTATTAATATATAATAGTACATACAGCATTGATATATATGTCAAGTATATAAATAAGAAACACTATACTGTATACACATAATAGTATAGCAAGGTAATAGTAATATATATCAAACTAAGAGTGATACTAGGCTACACTGCCTTATATCACAATAAGGTATGATGACAGCATACACCAGTCATACTGGGGTATGTTGGATCATAATATCACCAAAACTTCAACACGGACATTATGACATTATAAATCGCAATTATAGATACAGTAACTCGCTCACAGTTTATGAATGGTTACATACAAGGCATTTTGATAGCCGCACTGCTTGGACCTATTATACTTACCATACTGAAATGCTACATTTCAGTCTTGAATAGCCTTGTTATTAAAGGGTAGAATATTAGAACTGCATCAGCACACAAGGGGACCGAGTACTGTTATCATGGATACAGTGTAAGACATGTCCATTTATCCTGCCATCATCAATGATTGTGGCTGCCACCCTCATTGATGGACTGACCACCTACCCATGACGGCTTATATTGAATTTTGTAACTAGCTCATCAAGATTGTAACTTGCTTAGCTAAATGAATTGTGGGGTTCAGTCCCTGAGCCCATTATGTGCCTCTGTAACCCTTTCCACTACCGCCCACAAGATGGGTATGGGGTGCATAATAAATGAACTAAACTAACACCTACCCTGTACTCACCAAATACCTCACCTGTGTAACGGTCTACCCAGTTATCATGTGTGACGGTCTAACTACCTATCATGTGTGACGGTCTAACTACCTATCCATTGTGACGGCCAGACCAGTAACCACCATCATCCCATTTTGACGACCCAAATGCGCGGATTTCCCGATACATTTGGCCAGTTACATTCCACGTGTTTTAGCATAATGAAACAATCGATAGGCCACAAATTTATTTTAAATTTTATTTTCTCAAAAAATGCATGTTATAAAACCAAAGTATGAATCCCAATTTTGCTAAATAAGCTAAATATTTTAGCTTTTCAAGCGAGCCGTTTCTGAGCAAGCTGCCTCGAAGCAGTATGGAGTTCATCGTAGTCCGGGCCTACCGCCTCCTTGACTCTGCTGAGGTACTCCAGGATGGGTTGGGACAGCTGGTAGCCACCTGCCGAGGGCTGCTCGAATTCACAGGCGGCCAGCAGATCAGCAATAGTTATGTTCTGCCCAGTAATGAATGGTTTAGAGCCCAGAAAGTAACTTGCAAATTGTGTTTCAACTTGTCCTAATTTGAGCTCGTGTTCGTTGACCACATTCATGTCAGGCTCACTCTTCTTCAGGATGGGCACTATAATCTAGAAAAACAAATGAATATAAATAAAAAAATTTGATATATATATGTCGTATCTAGTAGCCAGAACGCATTTCTCGGCCTACTATGCAAGGCCCGATTTGCCTAATAGCCCGAGTGATTTTCTTTATTTTCAATAAATTGTTTCCAATTACTTATTTGAATTATTATTATTATATTATATTAAGAACTTAAATTAGTGCCGGAGTTGTGTTAGTTTAGATTAGGTTTAGATAGGTTAGGTTAGGTAGGGTTGGTTAGGTTCAGTCATATATCTATGTTAGTTTTAACTCAAATTTAAACAAAGTAACTTATACATAATGAAATGGGCACATTTATCATTTCATAAGAAAAAAATTGAAAAATATATAAATTCAGGAAAACTTGGCTTATTAGGCAAATTCGGCCTTGCATAGTAGGCCGAGTACGACGTTCTGGCTACTAGGTATATATATATATATATATATATA
The DNA here is from genome assembly GCF_040958095.1 of Procambarus clarkii. Classification (NCBI taxonomy): domain Eukaryota; kingdom Metazoa; phylum Arthropoda; class Malacostraca; order Decapoda; family Cambaridae; genus Procambarus; species Procambarus clarkii. The sequence continues at coordinate 16,438,552 of NC_091206.1, read as the reverse complement.
TATATATATATATATATATATATATATATATATATATATATATATATATATATATATATATATATATATATATAATATAATATAAAATTTTACAAGTTTGACATCAAATTTGATGTCAGCAATACATCAATTTGCCAAAATTACACATGTTGAGGGGTCAATATGTTCTGATCAAAACACAGTCATCTATGTACTTAAACCAATTGAGATTTGCATGGTAAATTTAGGAAAAAATTATTTCCATTGAGAAAGGAAAATTCCATCAAAATGAGTTAAGCAAATGTTGATTTGCAGCATTAAAATACTATTGTTTATAGTTGCAACTGAAGAAGACAAGAGAGCCGTGCCTTGTTATAGAAGTACCCCACGCCATGGGCCCTGGTGTTGAGGTGCTGCCAGTCCAGGTATTCGTCCACCTTACACCTCGCCTTCAGCTCCTTCGGGTACCACTTTCCTGAAGAGTCGTACTTGCTCGCGATGTACCGCAACCCCGTACAGCTGAACGGAAATAAAAGTGTGGGTTTTATTTTTACAACAATTGCGGGTCGGGGTTGGTGGGGTTTTGCTTTGTTGGGAGGAGGCTGGTGGTCGATGTTGTGATGTTTTGGTGTGTTTAATGAGTTAGTGTTGTGCTGAGAGGAAGGGGGTGATTTTTTGAGGAGCAGATTAGAGATGTGTTGCTGAGAGAGGCAGTGCAACTCTTCATATTATGAGAGGCAGGGATGGAAGGTTTTGTATTGTGTCGGCAGGCATAGGTGCTAGGTTTTGTATTGTGTCGGCAGGCATAGGTGCTAGGTTTTGTGATGTGTTGAGTTGCAGGCATAATGAGTGTGTGATGAGCTGTGTATCACAGGTAATGGGTGTTGTTATATACTGGGAGGCAGGATTATGTACTGGGAGGCAGGGAGATGAATTGAGAGGCAGGGTACGAAACTAGAAGTAGAGGGTATTTTCTACAGAGGCCGTAGGAGGCGTGAGACTCACCTCTCCAGGATAAGGACGTCTCCGTCCTGCACCACAGGGACCTTCCTGAAGGGGTTCAGGTCGGTGAACGGCTTCTTCAGATGATCTCCTGGAGACATGACGTCATTTATTTTTTAATTATTTACGTTATTGTTATTTAAGATGAAAGACGCCAGCGTGTCTTGTTTTAACTAGAAAAATCATTCATAATAATTTGCAGCAAAACACTCCATAATTCCCTCCCATCACCTGGCGACACATTGAGTGGAGACGGGAGTTTATTGGAATCACATCAAAACGTCCCATCACTTAGAGAATTAAGCGTTTCGTCCAGATATATGGTTGTTCTGTAGGCAAGACTGATGCTACACGTCGGCAAGGGTGACAACTTGGCACCATTATAGGGTAATTCTATCTGAGTGAGCAGTTAATATAAGCTGCGTCAGTCGATAAGTTTGGTTAAAGCCAGCAGTGGATGGGTGATCGCTTGGACAGCCTTACCATGGCTGGGAATACCACTATAACACGTTCTCGGCTCCACAACAATAGTATACCATAAAATATTGTAGAAGCCGGTTTTCTGTTACGTTCAGTGCGAAAAGATGCGTGAATTCAGAGACAATTATATAACACATGTTCAAGATATGTGTAAATATTTAATTCAAAATAATCTATTACAACTTAGTGAGTATACAAATTACACGAATCTGAAGCTCATAACATCTAAATTTTCAAAACAGTGTTGTTTACCAGCACAATTAAGGTTTCTCGGCCACTTACATAACGCTGTTTATGTCTTTTGGGTGTCTGCCAAGCCTCTCTCTCTCTCACGAAGAGTCGACTATTCAGATATATATCTTACCTTGCAATAGCTCCATGTATTTTTCCTGGTGTGGCGCGTTGATTGCCCTGCACAAGAGCAAGAGAGCTCTGGCAGGCTGTGATATGTAGTCCACATGCAGTGTCAAAGTAGCAGTCATTTTGTGGAAAGTATGTTAGCAACGAGGCGTAGCTGCGAGTCCTCTAAGCCCCAAGCAGCTAATGTGACTGGGTGAACCTACAGTGTTGCCACGTGAACCGGGCTGATGATAGAAAGCACGTTTTCTTTGATACTAAACATTGCAGTACGTTTTCTGTTTTGTTCACCATAATCTAGTAGAGACTGATTTATTTTTATATAAATAACGATATCAGGTAGAGGTAAAGGATATCGATAGTACAGTTGGGTTCATTTTCGGTTCAGTTGAGAATCCGAGTCACGAGCGGGATAAAAACAGTTGAGCACGTTTCCTGTCACCTAATACCGCTGTTCACCTGTCACTAAACAGGGACCCGGGGAAATTACCTGTCACTAAACAGGGACCCGGGAAATTTTTTGTCAAAAATTTTTGAAAAACTTATATACAAGCAGCTTTACTCATATCTAGCCAAACTCAATATACTTAGCCCTTGCCAATATGGCTTCAGACCCAAAAAAAGCACTAACGATGCACTTATTAGTATGCTTAACTCGATTCATACAGCCCTTGATAAAAAGGAGCTCCCTGTTGGGTTATTTGTGGACCTGCGTAAAGCTTTTGATACTGTCAACCACCATAACCTTCTTCTTAAATTACATCATTATGGAGTCAGAGGGCACTCCCTACAATACCTCGAGTCCTACCTTACTGACAGGCTCCAATATGTTTCTGTGAATAATACAATTTCTCCCACCCTACCCATCAACATTGGTGTTCCTCAGGGCAGCATACTTGGCCCTCTCCTCTTTCTCATCTACATTAATGACCTTCCAAATGCCTCCCAACACCTCAAACCAATTCTATTTGCTGACGACACAACCTTCATTTACTCCAGTCCTGACCCTCTTGCTCTAAATGCCACAGTAAATACTGAGCTAAATAAAGTCCATCTTTGGCTAACTGCCAACAAACTCACCCTTAACATTGACAAAACCTTCTATATTCTGTTTGGCAATAAATCCTCTAGTCTTATAAATCTCAAAATAAACAATACCCAAATTTGTAACAAATTAGATGGCAAATTCCTTGGCATTCTCATTGACAACAAGCTGAATTTCCAGGGACACATTCTAAATATATCAAAAAAAGTTTCAAAAACTGTGGGCATTCTTTCTAAGATCAGATATTATGTACCACGCCCTGCTCTGGTGACTCTCTATTACTCCCTTATCTATCCTTATCTCAACTATGGTATTTGTGCTTGGGGTTCTACTACCCAAAATCACTTACGTCCTCTAATTACCCAACACAAAGCCGCTATTAGAACAATATCCAACTCTGGCCCCAGACATCACTCGGTACCCCTACTCAAATCTCTTAATATGTTAGATATTAAGTCACTGCACATTCTCTCATGTGTATTATACATATATAAAACGCTAAACTATAATGCCAATCCTGATCTTAAAAGCTTCATAGAAGGTTGTAACAGAACCCATGAGCACCACACCAGAAATAAATACAGTTTTGATATTCCTAGAGTACGTCTTAATCAAACTAGAAATGCTCTGCAAATCAAGGGGCCCAGAATGTGGAATGACCTTCCCAACCATGTTAAAGACTGTACCTCTCTCAACCAGTTTAAGATAAAAACTAAACACTACCTAATAAATTCCCTGTAATCTACCTCACTCCTCTATGGTCAACCCATGTCTGTTATTTTCTTTTTTTTTTTTTCTTTTTTGTAATCAACACTGTTTGTCAACCTATTGTATTTGTGCTGCTTTTTCAGTCATGTTCCCCCTTTTTTTTATCTTTATTTGTATTTGTTCTCAACATCTTTTATTCTTTATGCTCAATTAGTATTAAGTTCTAGATATTAATGTTTTTCTTGCCCGAAACGCATTGCGTAATAGTGGCTTTAGGCATTGTATGTACTAGCTCTATCTATATATCAATCCATTAATGTAACATCACTTGTATGTATATACCTTACCTGAATAAACATCTGAATCTGAATCTGAATCTGAATCTGAATCTGATCTGAGTTAATCAATTGTTGTCGAGTTAATGCATCCTGGAGAAGGTCGGTAGTTCGACCTTGGGACGGGTGGAGGGGGATGTGTTCTGCTTGTTGTTGAAGATTAGCTACTTGGAACAAAAAGTTCCAAGTAGCATGGGATATGGTGAGCCCGTAGTGGACTTACCTGGCACAGGAGCGGGGCTGTGTGGTGTTCTGCTGCGGAAAATGATCCCGGAAGCAGAACCTTATCTTCTGCTTCACCGCGGTCCCATGCTGTAACCACATAATTAACAATTCATTGTGTCGGGGGACAGGAAGCCGGGGTGTATTCTTACAGTTAGGCTTATATCAAGGTCCCCCCCCCTCACCCCTAGGTCGAATTACTGGCCCCGCCCAGGCAACCCGTTCTCGCAAATTTAATAAGTCAATATTGACTTATTAAATATGTGCATAGGTGACATACTTAACATAATAGATACCCTTAAAAAGATTCATAGAAAACACCGACCTTACCTAACCTTGTTAGTATCTTAAGATAAGCATCTTATTGCTTCGTAATTACAATTATTACCTAACCTATAATAGGTATAGGTTAAGTAATAATTGTAATTACGAAGCAATAAGATGCTTATCTTAAGATACTAACAAGGTTAGGTAAGGTCGGTGTTTTCTATGAATCTTTTTAAGGGTATCTATTATGTTTAGTATATCACCTATGCACGTAGTTAATAAGTCAATATTGACTTTACGAATTTGCGAGAACGGGTTGGCCCAGGATACAGCTCCTCAACAAGCTAACTCCTGAGTACTTACTAACTTCTAGGTTAACAGGTGCATTTGGTGAAGGGAAATGTGCCCAACCATTTCTGTTCCGGCCGGGATTCGAACCCGAAATTATCGATTCTAGAATAGAGAATTACAGTCGGGTTCGAGAAGGAACCCGACTATAGGGACCCTTCTGCAGGGTCATAAACATAAACATGTTACTTAAGCAAAAGTACATACATACATACATACATACATACATACATACATACATACATACATACATACATACATACATACATACATACATACATACATAGGGGCCTGGTAGCCTGGAGGATAGCCTGTTAGCCATGAGTTATAGCGCGCAGGACTCGTAATTCTGTGGCGCGGGTTTGATTCCCACACCAGGGAAAAACAAATGGGCAAAGTTTCTTTCACCCTGAATGCCCCTGTTACCTAGCAGTAAATAGGTACCTGGGAGTTAGTCAGCTGTCACGGGCTGCTTCCAGGTGTGTGTGTGGAGAAAAAAATATAGTAGTAGTAGTTAGAAACAGTTAATTGACAGTTGAGAGGCGGGCCGAAAGAGCAAAGCTCAACTCCCGCAAACACAACTAGGTGAATACATACATACATACCATGCATACATCCATACATCGGATACAAAAACAAAGAAACTCACGGGCAGAAAAAACATATACTCACGGGAAGAAAAAAAAAAGTACTGACGGGCAGGCAGGTACTAAATATTGTGAGGCCTCACCAAAAGCCACTAACATGCTGGGCGTTGCTTGGGTTGCTATAGGCGTTCATGCGTACACATAGCTGTTCTAATTTGTTAAATTAAGCTGCTGAAAGTTGTGAATATATACATTTACATTTCCTGGTATTTATAGAATTGAAAATGTAATGGATTGCTATATTATCCGGAATATTATAACTGGCTTGTGCAGAGTTAGCGGCAGAAGTGCTCTGATCCCTTATAAGAAAAGAAAATCAATGGGATAACTGGGATCTATCAGTTGATTTTGTAAACGCACCCAAGAAAGACAGTGTACACTCTACGTTATTGAAACAGTCAACACTGAAAAGCATATCTGAGAGAACTCAGGTTATGGGTAACGATGTGTATCAGTGTCTTAATACCGACGGTTCTGGGATCGGTATGTGATCCACTGAGATCCACAGGATGGGTATGGGGTCCACTGAGGTCCACAGGATGGGTATGGGGTACACTGAGGCCCACAAGATGGGTATGGGGTCCACTGAGGCCCACAAGATGGGTATGGGGTTCATTGAGGCCCACAGGATGGGTATGGGGTCCACTAAGGCCTACAGGATGGGTATGGGGTTCACTGAGGTCCACAGGATGGGTATGGGATCCACTAAGTCCCACAGGATGGGTATGGGGTCCACTAAGTCCCACAGGATGGGTATGGGGTCCACTGAGGCCCACAGGATGGGTATCGGGTCCACAGGATGGGTATGGGGTCCACTGAGGTCCACAGGATGGGTATGGGGTCCACTGAGGTCCACAGGATGGGTATGGGGTTCACTGAGGTCCACAGGATGAGTATGAGGTCCACAGGATGGGTTTGGGGTCCACAGAATGGGTATCGGGTCCACTGAGGTCCACAGGATGGGTATGGGGTCCACTGAGGTCCACAGGATGGGTATGGGGTCCACTGAGGTCCACAGGATGAGTATGAGGTCCACAGGATGAGTATGAGGTCCACAGGATGGGTTTGGGGTCCACAGGATGGGTATGGGGTCCACTGAGGTCCACAGGATGGGTATGGGGTCCACTGAGGTCCACAGGATGGGTATGAGGTCCACAGGATGGGTATGGGGTCCACTGAGGTCCACAGGATGGGTATGAGGTCCACAGGATGGGTATGGGGTCCACTGAGGTCCACAGGATGGGTTTGGGGGGTCCACAGAGGTTCACAGGATAGGTATAGGGTCCACTGAGGTCCACAGGATGGGTATGGAATGCACAATAAATAAACTAAACTAAAGCACGAATGGTTAACAAGTGGAATTAACTGAGAGAAGTCGCGAAAGCAACCTCCGCCCATTACTTCAAGACTAGATACATCAAAGAACAGGAACGTTAGCAAAGTTAACAAAATAAAAGCGCACACAGTACAATTAGTGTAATTTAATTCATTTGTTGTGCATCCCAGTCCAGGGATCCATCCAGGGGAGTCGGTCGGCCGAGCGGACAGCACGCTGGACTTGTGATCCTGTGGTCCTGGGTTCGATCCCAGGCGCCGGCGAGGATCGGGTGTTAGTCAGCTGTCACGGGCTGCTTCCTGGGGGTGGAGGCCTGGTCGAGGACCGGGCCTCGGGGACACTAAAAAGCCCCGAAATCATCTCAAGATAACCTCAAGAAGATCCCATACCAATACTGTAAGTGGTAGTGGAACCACGATAAACATCCCGTGGCTGGTGGCGAACCCCAATAAACATCGTGTAGGTGGTAGTGGCAAAAATTACAGAGGCACCTAATGGGCTCTGAACTCAAGCTTAAAATTCCTTTAGCTAAACAAGTTACAATCTTGATAAGCTAGTTCCATACTTAAATGTATATATCAACAGTTTTTTGTATATATATATATATAGCCAAATGAGTTTAGGATCTGAACCATAAGTCTCAAAGAAAAGAATTAGCATTTTTGGTGAGCCTATTACATGGATTTGTATTTATATACCATGCGCCTCTCTCCCATCCCGTGGGCGGCGGTGGGACGTTTACAATCACGTAATAAACATACTGTAATGTACAATAACATCGGCGGCGTATGCAAGGCTGGCTAACATCAGAACAGCCTTCAGGAACCTGCGTAAGGAATCATTCAGAACCTTGTATACCGCATATGTAAATCCAATCCTGGAGTATGCGGCGCCAGCATGGAGCCCGTACCCTGTCAAGCACAAGACGAAGCTGGAAAAAGTTCAGAGGTATGCCACTAGACTAGTCCCAGAACTAAGTGGTATGAGTTACGAGGAAAGGCTGCGGAAATGCTCCTCACGACACTGGAAGACTGAAGAGTAAGGGGAAACATGATCACTACCTACAAAATTATCAGAGGAATTAACGGAGTAGATAAAGATAAACTGTTTAACACAGGTGATACGCGAACAAGGAGACACAGGTGGAGACTGAGTACCCAAATGAGCCACAGACGTTATATACAAAGAGACGTTAGAAAGAACTTTTTTCAGTGTCAGAGTAATTAACAGATGGAATGCGTTAGGCAGTGATGTGGTGGAGGCTGTCTCCATACACAGTTTCAAACGTAGATTTAATAGAGCTCAATAAGCTCGGGAATCTGTACACCTGTTGATTGATAGTTGATAGGCGGGACCAAAGAGCCAGAGCTCAACCCTCGCAAGCACAACTAGGTGAGTACTAAGGCTAATGTGTTAACATATAAATATATTAGCAGTATCTGCACAGTTTATCAAGCTGGCATCACCCTAACCTCAAGATCCCCGCCGAACACACACCGAAACTACGACGTACGTTAATACAACGTTCGAACAAGTTTTAACACCTAACCAGTTATAACAACCAATATAGCAAGTTGTAACAACGTTCTAATACGTCATAAAACACATTAAGCCAAGATGTAACAACTTTATTACAAGTCATAACAAGCGGAAAATAGACAGTTTCGGTTTGTGTTTCCAGAGGAGATCCTAGACAAAGAATCAAAGTAGGTACAGCATTTGTATATTTTTAAAAAGTCAAATGAACTAAACAACAAGACTATAGTGGGCGGGGCATATAGAGATCAAGCCCTGACTTCCCCGTCACTATAAGATGAGCGTTGTTAGGCAAACACAGAGGGTCCTGTCACAACACGGCCGAGGGGACGGAACGCTGGTGGGAATCCCGCCAGGGAAGATGGCGGGTTTCCCCTTACTCTGGTGACACGTGCAGCCGCTGCCTTCTCTGTCTGTCTGCTTCAGATATATACAGTTTTATGACGCTTGTGCTTCGGCTGCTGTAGTTAATGTTTTGTCATCATAAAATAATAATAAATAAAATAAATAAATAAATGTTTATTTAGGTAAGGTACATACATACAAGAGATTTTACAAAGATTGATCGATTTATAGATAGAGCTAGTACATACAATGCCTAAAGCCACTATTACGCAAAGCGTTTCGGGCATGAAAAATAATGTTAGAATATACACACTTTGTTTTAATATGGAACGGAGTATACCACCTCTGGCTGGAAGAAAGGGACCCTTAGCCTCCGAGGAATGTTACATCTGATTTTTTGAAGAAATTTTCCGGATGAACATCCTCCAAATAGTTCAGTATTTTTAAAGTTTAAATAAGATCCGCCCTGTCATGCCTGGTTTGTAGTGTTGTTAGCACTGTGGCCCTCAACCGTTCCTGATAAGTGAGTGAACTTAGCTCTGGAATGATTTTTGTTGCCCGGTGTTGCACTTTCTCCAGAGCAGCTATATCCTTCTGAAGATGAGGTCTCCATGCTTGGATACAGTAATCCAAATATATTCTTTATATAAAAAAAGTTGAAATCTTGGGTTTGGGAAATTTTTACATCTTGGGTTTTGTCCATTATGCCAGTGTTTTTACTCAGCATTTCTCTTGTTAGTGATGTCATGGGCATCGCTTATGTGAATTTTAGGAGCACCTGATTGAAGATGACAGGTCAAACGCCTTGTGAGCTTGGTCGAAATCACACCTGTGATATTAGATTGAAGGCTACATCCTTCGTGGGGGGCAGGTGTACATATATACCACATTTGACAGTTGTAAAGGGTTCTCAGTTGACTTTGGGTTGTTTTCTATGAGGTCAGGGATCTTTTGTATTTTATAGTATATGATGATGTCTATGTTTTGGTCTGGGGGTTGTGTATTTTACTCCTTCACGGGTTATTCCTTGCATTATTCTTTCCTCTTTCTTATACTTACTGTGCATAGTGGATTTGAAATACAATTTTATTGGAGGTGTTGGGGTTTCTGTTATTGATTCAGGATTGTACCACCAATCCAAGTAAATAAAAAAAAATAAAAAATAAAATGTTTATTCAGGTAAGGTACATACATACAATAGATTTTACATAATTTGATCGATTTATAGATGGAGCTAGTACATACAATGCCTAAAGCCACTATTACGCAGAGCGTTTCGGGCAGGAAAAACATTAATGACTAAAAATTAGTCATTAGGGACCCTTAGCCCTTAGCCCTAAGTGTCGTCTTATAGTGGTGTTTATCTCGTGGTTACTATAGCCATTGTTCACCAGTACTTGTGGCATTTGGAAGGTCACTGATGTAAATGAGAATGTAATGTAAATGACTATCTCTGTCCGAGGGTTTGAAGGTCAGCCGCTAGTTACACGCACAAAACTTCCCAGCAAATATTGTTGGATGTACAATTTAAGTCACTAAACCGTGCAAGTTACATCCATGGTGAGCTTGTTATATATTTACTAATCACCAGCCCCTCTTGTATTCTGTTGGTCCATATACTATAGGTGGGTCCTGTCTCAATCCTCCCGGATCATGAGAAGTAAACATATGGGACACAGTGTACCAGCTGTCTGGTGAACATGTGGGACACAGCCTACCAGCTGTCTGGTGAACATGTGGGACACAGTGTACCAGCTGTCTGCTGAACAAGGCGGCCGGCAGATGACCAAAGCAGTTGACTGATGTCAGCGTTTGTTTTTTCCGAGGTCAGTTTGCGTTTCTGCTTCGAAAACTGTTTGTACTTGTTCGACACGAAACATTATTTGTTTACTTGGTATTAAGATGTCTTGATGTATGGTAATGATAACGACATTATCATTATAGGAGCCTAGCGCATGGACGTTTGCCAGGAGTATGCAAATATAAAAAGCTTTATATAATGCGCCTTTTCGCACTCTGAAAAGATACGTGAATTCAGAGACAATTCTATAACCAATGTTCCAACGATGAGTAAATATTTCATTCAAAATGATGTGCTACCAAAAATTTTTGGCCAAATATTCCCAGTTTGCTAACTGTAGGTAATAACTAAGTGATTGTGACCTATCCACCGCTGCCCACTGGATGGGGGGCGGTGTGCAGGACAAACATATCAATTATGACACTAGCTCTCCACATGTCAGTTGCTTAATTTAGAAACTGTACATGTGATCGATCTCGAACCCATTGATGATGTGACGACTTATACTGAATTTTGTAACTAGCTCATCAAGATTGTAACTTGCTTAGCTAAATGAATTGTGGGGTTCAGTCCCTGAGCCCATTATGTGCCTCTGTAACCCTTTCCACTACCGCCCACAAGATCGGTATGGGGTGCATAATAAATGAACTAAACTAATTAATACGCCTATTGTTCTCTAGTCAAATTATTATATTTATAGAATAATACGAATTAGGATTAATACTTCCATAAGACTCGTTAAATAAGGATAAATGCCGCACTCCTTCTAGATAACAATTATATTGCTATCCTACAAACCAATATGCAGTTTTAGACCCCATAGTAACAAACGTTACAAATAACATCGTACATCTGACATAATTGTTGGTCGCCTACGCTCAAGGTCTAGATTTCCCGATATTCAACCATATAAGGCAAGTCGTTGCCCTGGAATTTGAGGCTAAATGTACAAATACTCGTCCATATATATATCATAACTGGCTACCAATTTAATGGCATGATTTCCAGGAAATGTACTTTAAAAGAATTTGAAGTCTATTGGTCAAGTGGGAAGTACGATCGTTTTTGTGAGTGTCTAGGATGCCAGAGAGTGCCAGCTGCCGTCAGGGTCAGGGCGACTGCGCACAACTCATTCGGTCGGCAGCCTCCGCCAGCGACGGACGCCCGCTCCAGGTCTCGGCCAGCTGCTAATACATTGAATCTTGCATTTAGGTAATATAGGTGAGTGTCTAAACATCATGTTAATAACCAGAGCCTAGCAACTAGGTCAGTTAGTAATTAGGACGCTTTTTGCCTGTAATAACTAGGGCTTTATAATGAATTTAAATTATTTGTTAGTATTAATTACAAATATTGTCCATGGGATGATGTGATACTATCCTTGGGATAATGTCATACTATCCATGGGATAATGTCATACTATCCATGGGATCATGTCATACTATCGATGGGATAATGTGATACTATCCTTGGGATAATGTCATACTATCCATGGGATAATGTCATACTATCCATGGGATAATGTCATAATATCCATGGGATAATGTCATACTATCCATGGGATAATGTCATACTATCCATGGAATAATGTCATACTATCCATGGGATAATGTCATAATATCCATGGGATAATGTCATACTATCCATGGGATAATGTCATACTATCCATGGGATAATGTCATACTATCCATGGGATAATGTCATACTATCCATGGGATAATGTCATACTATCCATGGGATAATGTCATACTATCCATGGGATAATGTCATACTATCCATGGGATAATGTCATACTATCCATGGGATAATGTCATACTATCCATGGGATAATGTCATACTATCCATGGGATAATGTCATACTATCCATGGGATAATGTCATACTATCCATGGGATAATGTCATACTATCCATGGGATAATGTCATACTATCCTTGGGATAATGTGATACTATCCTTGGGATAATGTGATACTATCCTTGGGATAATATCATTCTATCCTTGGGATAATGTGATACTATCCATGGGATAATGTGATACTATCCTTGGGATAATATCATTCCATCCTTGGGATAATGTGATAGTATCCATGGGATAATGTACTATCCTTGGGATAATGTGATACTATCCTTGGGATAATATCATACTATCCTTGGGATAATGTGATACTATTCATGGGATAGTGATATTATCCTTAGGATAATGTGGTACTATCCATGGGATAATGTGATACTATCCATGGGATAATGTGATATTATCCATGTGACAATGTGATACTATCCTTGGGATAATGTGATACTATCCATGGGATAATGTGATACTATCCTTGGGATAATGTCATACTATCCATTGGATCATGTCATACTATTCTTGGGATAATGCGATACTATCCATGGGATAATGGGATACTATCATTGGGATAATGTGATACTATCCATGGGATAATGTGATACTATCCATGGGATAAGATATTATCCTTGGGATAATGTCATACTATCCATGGGATAATGTCATACTATCCATGGGATAATGAGATTATCCTTGGGATAATGGCATACTATCCATGGGATAATGAGATACTATCCATGGGATAATGAGATACTATCCATGGGATAATGAGATACTATCCATGGGATAATGAGATACTATCCATGGGATAATGTCATACTATCCATGGGGAAAATGAGATACCATCCAGTGGAAAATGTTACACTGTCTAGGGGATGTGACATTATATCCAGGGAATAATTTGACACCATTCAAGGGATGGTGTGATTCTCCCCAAAAAAATAATAATGTTCATTCTTCAAAGGATAATGTGACAAGTCTCCGGGGAATGATGTGATACTCCAAAGGAGGATGAGGGACGAGTGAGAGACGGTCCCGGGGGACGAGTGAGAGACAGTCCCGGGGGACGAGTGAGAGGCGGTCCCGGGGGACGAGTGAGAGGCGGTCCCGGGGGACGAGTGAGAGGCGGTCCCGGGGGACGAGTGAGAGGCGGTCCCAGGGGACGAGTGAGAGGCGGTCCCGGGGGACGAGTGAGAGGCGGTCCCGGGGGACGAGTGAGAGGCGGTCCCGGGGGACGAGTGAGAGGCGGTCCCGGGGGAGGACGGGGGATGAGTGAGAGACAGTCACGGGGGGGGGGGGAGGAGTGAGAGACGATCTCGGGGGAGGACGGGGGATGAGTGAGAGACAGTCACGGGGGGGGGGGGACGAGTGAGAGACGATTTCGGGGAGGATGGGGACAAGTGAGAGATGATCCTGGGGGATGAGTGGGAGGCAGTCCCATGGGAGGACGGGGGACGAGTGGGAGGTGGTCCTTGGGGAGGACGGGGGACGAGTGTGAGGCAGTCTCGGGGGGGAGGACGGGGGACGAGTGGGAGGCAGTCTCGGGGGAGGACGAGGGACGAGTGGGAGGTGGTCCTGGGGGAGGACAGGAACCATCTCTCACTCGTCCCCATCTCACTCTCATCCGGAGAGGATTGTCAGAAAATAATATAGATTTCAGGACCTTAGAGACCATTGGCAAGCCATTGATGTACAGTATATAAGAATCTGAGGTTTGAACTCTGTCCTGAAAAACGAGACCATTAGCATAGTCACTATATAATTGTCGCTGTAGTAATTACTGAATCCTACTTTTACTGTATTATGATTATGAATTCAATATTTAGACATTTGTAATCGGACTTAGCTATTTTAATTAGTTTAATATAGAACTCAAAAATAGGCTATCCATCTTGTGGGCAGTGACAGGAATGTTGTCACATAATGGTTTTAGGAACTTGACCACACTGATCTTTGCAGTTTGCATTTTTGGACTCGGTTGCAACCTATCTGGATGGTCCATCCTCAGAGTGTAGAAAGCATGGCCATGGGATATGTGGTGTGGCTGTGGACAGCGGTGGTGATTGCGGTTATCCCCTCCGGGCATGCTGCATCACTTAATCTTCCAGGTAAGATATATTTAATCTGCCTGTCCTAGAAAAATCTTTTTCTTGCATCATTCATGAATACTGTATTAGTTATTTGTGCTGTACATTTTGGCATATAATATTTGATTTAATTATCAATAATTTAAGAATTTTTTAACTACACTAAAATAAGTATATTTTGGAGTGACTGCAGTTTGAGATGTTTATTGTCTTTAGTATATCATTTGTGTATATACCATAAGGGTCCATAAGGCATGTGCTTTGAGATACATATACTGTACTTAGATACTTAGGTAATTACATATGTATATGTATCTCAAATGATTAACCTGAATAGTACCCAGGCTACATTTTAAATACTGTACTTGATAATTTTAATTGTACTTCCTGGGCTTTAGAACCTCTGCCCACATGATGCAATGCTGAGTGCTGTGCTGAATTATTAGTATTTCTTGTGCTCTTCACTTGGCAAGGAAATTGAAAAATTATCTCACCAAAGTTCAATGTGCACTTTTAATGGTGGATAACTTTTTTCCTCCTGCAGGACGCTTATGTGTACCACAAAATGTGGACTGTTCGCTCTTGAGTCGGTTATCAGGAGGGGTGCTAACTTGTATAAACGTGAGAGACAGGTAAGTTTTGTACATGGGATAACACCTGTGTTTGTGAGTTGAATACAGTTCAATTGAATATATTTATTTAAATACAAGAAGGTACACTGGGTTTGAGAGTACAGAGACTTGAAGTTTTACATTCTTGTGCAGCCACTAGTATGCATAGCGTTTCAGGCAAGTCCTTAATCCTAATTTTCTCACACACACATCCCCAGGAAGCAGCCCATAGCAGCTGTCTAACTCCCAGGTAATTGTTTACTGCTAGGTGAACAGGTGCATCAAGGTGAAGGAAACTCTGCCCATTTGTTTCTGCCTCTGCCAGGAATCAATCCTGGAACCTTTGGACTATGAACTCTGAGCATTGTCCACTCAGCCGTCAGGCCCCATAATATTGTTTTATTGTTTAATCATTTATTGGTTTAAAATGTGAAATGCTAACGAATGTACAGTATTTATAAAATTAATTGGAAACCCTAAAAATATTGATCTAATAATTTCTCAAAGAAATATATTAGCATTTTCAGCCTCCACAACAAGCATTAAATAAATTGTCATGTTTTAGTAGCAACAGGTGGGGCCTGCATAATCCTCAAAGGATTCCGGGTTGAATAGCTTTTAGCATGTCGTGGCTCGAGGGCATGGGTTGAGTTTGGCATTCAGAGAAACGCTGATTCAATCCCTGCTCTATTCCAATTATTTTTATCATTGATATGTCATGCTTTTGTGATTTGCCTGTGTATTTGAAGAGAGAGAAATGGTGGAGAACTCCAAATCTACTCTGGATTGTATGCAAGTTATTCATTAAAACTGTTTGTGGCAAAAGGTGGGGCCCTGCAGTATCCTTATAGGCAATGGCGGCTCGTGGAAAAATAGAATAGAGGAATTTCATCACTGCAAACTTGATTGGGCTGCACTGAATGCAGCGCAATATTGCCAGATGAAGCGCTGAAAAATCCTACACTATCGTAAAGCATGAAACCTCTATTTTCATACTGTTATAATTACAATTTTCAAATTTGAGTAATAATTATATTGAAAATAATTTATGAAGACTGTCATGACAAATTTGTTAATTATTATTCCAGTGTGAGGTTGGAGTCTTGTACCTGGCAGTGAGTGTCTGTGAGAACTGCAGCTCCTGTGGGCAAGCTGCCACTTTTTAAAGAATATAGTAGTGTCTTGGGTTGCATAGCCTTTAGCATGTGCCATGCGTGCCATGGCTCAGGGCCATGGCACGCATCTGGCATTTATCAAGATGCTGGTTCAAGTTAATTCCCAATTAACTCCCAATTTCACCTGCAGTAACCTTCAGCGTTACAGTGATTGACAATACAACCATTGTCAACCTTAGAAAACTGCAGTGCAGCCCCTTAGTTATTTAGTGTCACTCCTCCTCAATCTTCAAAGGCATCCAAAAGTAACTGTGTGTTACCCCCCCCCCCTCCTCCATAAAATTCCAAGTTGGAAAATCTTGTAATCCTTATTATCACTCCTAGGAATGCTTAATTTCACCTTTATTAACTTATGTCAAACCCCAGTATCCCCCACTCCTAACTTCCAGTATCTTTCTAGGGTGGATTGCTTAAAAAAAATGAGGGACCATCAGGCTGATTTTGGCTATTTTGAAGCTGAAGATCTCAATATGGCAGCAGACTCATTTGGTGACAAATTTGAAACATTACTTCAGATTGGTGAGTGTGCGCTTGTGAGAGATAACGCTTATTAACCTCTAAAATTCTTTACCAGCCACATGTCTAGTATTGAACAACCTATACCATATTTATATATTGGTGAACACCAATCACCAACTGACAGTTATTATGGGTGGATTGCTCAACACTCGGACTTTGGCCAAGCCACTGGCTTCCTATCCCCATTGAGGCCACTAGAAAGATGATGGCTCTCAGGTAAATTTTGGTATATAATTCATAGTACAGTATTGGTAACTACCAAGCTGGATATACAGTAGTACTGTACCTGACATTCTCAGTCCCAAAAATAGTCATTGTTGGATTATCATTGAGCATAAGCTTCAAATTAACAAGTTGACCAGATTTCCCACTCCCTTCTTTTCAGTTCAAAAAAATTTCAGGCAACCAAAGTGAACTAGCTGTATACATAATTTCTGCTTGCCTGAATTTCATGTCCTGGCAAATGCTCTACTTGTTAAGTATTGTATTTAATATTAATACCATAATAATATTTTACTTTGTAAAAATTACAGATTATTTAAATAATGATTTCACAGTAAGTATTTGTATTTTATATAAATCCACCGATCACAGCAGCAGCTCTTGAGTTCAAATAGTGGTAGACGATTGGAACAAATTAAGTGAGGTGGTGGAAACACAAACCGTCGGTAGTTTCAAAGCGTTTTATTTACCTGAATTTGTCTGCGAGCCACTAATACTAGAAACCTCAACGAGGACAGGAAGCCAGTGGCTTGTCAAAGGTCCCCCCCCCCCATTTGCCCCATTTACACTTATGAATGGCTCAGAAGCTTTAAAGTCTGCCATGGCATTAGATACATTAGAGTACATAGTAAAAGGCAGTCTGCTGAGGTTACCTCATCACCATTAATCTCCACTTCAGTCAACCCAACACTATCATCATCCACCACCACCTTTTCTATCTAAATACTATAATTTGAAGATTATAGTTGTATTTTAAAACCAGCTGTATTTTAAAACCCAGCAGAGTTGTTCCGTTTACGGCTTCGGCGAGTAGGCAGTTCCATGGGTTTACAAACCTATGGGTGAAAAAGCATCTCATGTTTTCTGTTCTACATTGTGGCTTGTTGAGGTTGAACTTGTTGCGCCTCATTCGTGTTACATCTGACTTTTTGAAGAAATTGTCTGGATTGACATCCTCCAAATTGTTCAATATTTTAAAGGTTTCAATCAAATCTGCCCTGCCATGCCTGGTTTGCATGTTGTTAGCCCTGTGGCCCTCAACCATTCCTGATACGAGAGATGACTAAGCACTGGGATGAATTTTGTTGCTTGGTGTTGCACCTTCTCCAGAGCAGCTGTGTCTTCTGAAGATGAGGTCTCCATGCCTGGATGCAATAATCAAGGTGGGGGGGTGCACCAGAGACTTGTACAATTGAATGACTACTTTATTTTCCTTGAAGGTAAAGGTACGCTTGATTATTCTCAGGGTTTAGTTCGTTTTTATTTTACTGTCGATCCCACTAATTGTGCAAATGCAAACGATGAGTCACAATAACGTGGCTAAAATATGTTGACCAGACCACACACTAGAAAGGTAAGGGACAACGACATTTTTGTCTGTCCTGGACCATTCTCAAGTCGATTGTGACTTGAGAATATGAAAATGTCAATTGTGACACAATTGACTTGAGAATGGTCCAGGACGGACCGAAACATCGTCGTCACTTCACTTTCTAGTGTGTGGTCTGGTCAACTTATTGTGCAACTTTTAGTGAATGATGAATTCTGACTACAAGGTCCTTTCTTCATCTATCTGTTGTAAAGTAGTGCTGTCAATTTGGTAGTTGTGATGTGGATTGTTATGCCCCACATGCAAGGTCTTGCATTTATCGACATTAAAAAGCATTTGCCAGTCATCTGACCATTTGTGGAGTTCATGTAAATCTCTTTGTAAGGTCTCAATATCACTTTCACTTCCCACTTTACCATAGATCTTAGTGTCATCTGCAAATTTGATGTGGTTTGTAGTATTCTCATCTATGTCATTGAGGTATTGTATATGACAAAAAGTGTTGGCCCCAAAATGAACCCCTGTGGCACCCCCACTTAGCACATTCTTCTTAGCACTTAGCACATTCTTAGCACTTCCCAGCACAAAGAGTGCTGGGAAGATGGAACATGACTAGTATAGCTCTCATCCTGTAACTACACTTGGGTAATAACACTTAGTAAAAACATGACGATAAGTGTTACTTAATAAAAACATGGGAAGATGAATGTTTTCATCTACCTCCATCTTTTACTTCAGTGACGGGCAAAGAAGTAAGAAGCGTTTACCTCCTAGTGCATAATTCCACAAATCTGAATATCAAGAGTGTTTGTCACCCAGGAGTCAACCTCCAGCGATACTACCCCCGCGCTTTGTACCGCCCTGTCACCAGTACCTCCGATGAATTCGTAACAGATAAGGTTAGTAAAGCAGACTTTTTTTTTTTACCGGAATCATCCAAAAATGGACAAAATTCAAATTTGTTTCGGTTTTTCATTCAAAGTTTCAGGTTACCAGAATCTGAGTTACCAAGCTCTTACAGTATTCATTCATTACTCCCTATTGCCTATTTTTAGAATACATATTGTTGAGTGCTACTGGTTATCCTAGAAAGATTATTATACTCTTATCCTAATATCTTAGGCATTTGTTACCCAAAACACTGTGCTTAATTAACAGCTCTATAAAATATACACGTACAGTACTGTACTTACTAAGTAACCACTGTAATCTGATAATCTGTATTTTTATAAATGCATTATTATTATTATTATTATTATTATTTATTATTACTATTATTATTATTATTACCTACCTTGTTCAAAATATTTGAAAACCCAATGAACAAACAGCTTTACTCCTACCTCGCTAAACATAGTTTACAGTTCATGCAGTTCTTGACAAAAATGTGTACCCCAAAGATCTATTTATTGAAGGCATAAGGCTTTTGACATCATAACCCACACTAACAAACTTTTCAAATTGCACCACTATGGAGTCAGGCGTCGCATCCTTCAATACAGTACTTTCAATCTTACCACAGTGCCATGCATCAATTTGTATCTGCGAACAATGCTACTTTTTCCACCCAGCCAATTCACATTGGAGTTCCACAGGGTAGCATACTTGGTCCTCTCCTGTTTCTCATTTACAGGAGAAAATTATTTGGTTGATCAGTGATCAACGATCAACTAAATGCCATCAACACCTGAAGCCAGTTCTATTTTCTGATGACACAACATTCATTTTCTCAAATATTAACCCACTTATTCTAACTGACATAGTGAATGCTGAACTGAAAATACAGTAGTCCATTTATTAGTGACTACTAACAGACTCGCCTTTACATTTAAAAAAAAATCTATTATGTATATTGTTTGGAACAAAATTCACGAATCAAAATACAGTAAACTGTGAATTAATAGTACAGTACCTAAATTGAGAGCAGAGTAGATTAAAAATTCCTTGGTGTTCACATTGACAACTTACTGAATAATTTATAATAATTATTATTATTATTATTATTATTATTATTATTATTATTATTATTATTATTATTATTATTATTATTATCATTATTATTATTATTATCTTTCAGAGCCAGGTGGATGCATTGAGCACATCCTGGAGTAAAGCTTGCATTCCTGGATCCTGGTCACAGGACCCCATTACAGATAGGCAGCTCAGTGAGTAGACTTATCTTTTTTAAATTTGCCTGTTGGGTCTTGGTAGAGGTATATTTATTGAAGTGATGATGATAATGTTTATAATCATTTTATGTTTTCCAAGTTACTTGTTAGGTGAGGTTATATAATAATAATAATAATAATAATTCATGGTATCGGGGGATAGGAAGCCAGTGTGTATTCATACACGTTATGCTTTTATCGAGCCCCCCTCCCCTCCCAAGGTCGAATTACTGATCCCTCCCAGGATGCAACCCCACAACATGCTGACTAACCCCTGAGTACCTACTTTCTGCTAGGTGAACATGTGCATTAGGTGAAAGAAAATGTGACCAACCATTTCTGTCCCAGCTGGAATACGAACCTGGAATTCTCGATTGTGCATCAAAAACTAACCAGACTGTACTACCAAGACCCTAATTTTGTTTGTTTATTCAAACCATGTTTGTTACAAGATTGAGGTTAGGCTGATTATCTGTAGTTTTCTGCTGAACTACTACTGCCATTCTTGAAGAAAAGGGTGACTTATACTATACTATACAAATAATTAAATATATCCTAACTTTCCCTACTAAACCCTGTCAGAACAAGATAAACCTCACCTGTGTGAAGCCTGTGTTCGTAAGAATTGTGATGCTAAGGATCCTTATGCTGGATCAGGAGCCATCCAATGTCTTCTTGACCATGCCGCCGATGCTGCTTTTGTCTCTGATGTGGACTTTCGTAAGGCTAGGCTCCAGGTAATAAGTCATCAGTGCATTTCTCATTATTCTCATTTGTTATCTGTGGAAATTTATTTATGGAGGCAAACCTATTGGGATCAGCTGTACAGCATTTTACTTTGTACTAATAAAGTAATACACAAGTATAGTAACAATTAATACAGTTTAAAGTCTTTAATGTTAAATGAACCTTGAAATTTGAGGATGAAAATTATAATGTTGTATGAACACATTACATTCACCAACATACTAAAATATTTACTATTAAAATATAAATTAAGACAAAACAATTTTAAAAATTTGTTTTGCATTGTGTACTGTACCATCAAACATTGTTAAAGCTCGAGTTGTTACTCCCAGGAGGCAAGTCGAGTATAATTAAAATATTTATCATATATAGTAATCAACAGTTTTCCTTTTCAGAATCCTGAAGTGGAAAAACTGTCACATTTCTGTTACACGGGCAATGCCACTTGGCATACAAAGACAATCTTGCCACTTGGAGACAGAGCGTCTGGTGATGGAGAACCTTGTGACCGGGGTAAGAGGCCATTACCAGTTCTCCTGTCTCCTTCCTGTGAAGACATCCAGTGTATGTAAGTACTTGGAGGAAAGTGTGGAATCCTTTGAAAGGGTGGGGAAGAAAGGCATGGTTGTGATAAAGATTTCA
Organism: Procambarus clarkii; assembly: GCF_040958095.1. Lineage (NCBI taxonomy): Eukaryota > Metazoa > Arthropoda > Malacostraca > Decapoda > Cambaridae > Procambarus > Procambarus clarkii. The sequence continues at coordinate 16,416,799 of NC_091206.1, read as the reverse complement.
TTAAAGATAGAGAAATCATAATAGTGAAGAAAATGTAAAAAAAAATGTTTTAAGAAGGGATAATGAAAAAGGCAGTATTATAAAGGAGAGACGAATAGTGTTAATGGAAAATAAAGATGGTTAATATCAGGAAATAATATTACTGGGTATTATTGAAATAATAATAATGTTATTTATTATTATTATTATAATATTAAATATTATAATAATACAATATTTTCTCATTGATGTGGTCATTAGTGTAATTACTGTGTAATATTATTATTATTATTATTATTAAGAATAAGATATTATTCTTAATAATATAGGCATTAAGAGTAAATGGTAAAGAGCATTGATATCAGGAACATTAAAAACAACTGGGCATAGTAGAACTGACTTCACCTGAACTAGCAAGTTTGAACTCTAATTATTTCCAGAAATATGCTCTATAACAAATTTCTTATGAAATAGTCTTTGACTTTCTGAAGAATTCTTCCTCCTCAGTGTATAAAATTATTACAATTACAGGTATATATTTTTCAGTGACAATTTTTTTTAAATTTGTGCGATTTATAATTTTATATTTTCCAGAAATGACTATTAGCAACTACCAATATAAAATTTTCCCATGAAATTATAGCTTTTGTTATACTGTATAATAATATATATGTTTTGGATACTTTAGCTACTTAAAATAATTTTCTAGGAACCATTTGAAAACCGATATTTATTTTAAGTATTTTAACATTATTCCCGATGGACAACAATTACAGAAGCCGCAGAAACATTTGGGTGAAGGCGCTGAGCACACAGGCTAAAACTGTGATAGAGGTTTTGGGTCTACCTCAAGGCACTCAGTTCAAAACTGTGAGGGAAAAAATATCACCATCTAGAGCCATCAAGATGGGTAAGAACACACTTTTTACTCAAATTACCTGAGGGCCACCATCTTCCTAGTGGCCTCATCAGATATAGGAAGTCGATGGCTGGTCAAAGATCCAATCATTGTTCCTGATGAATTTTTCTCTCTGGATTTTAAAATGAAGTAATGACTTGGCATTTATGGCTTTGGTGGTTAGGCAATCTTTGAGTATATGACCCTATGCATTAAAAAGCATCTGTTTTCAGATATACATTGTGACTTGTTGAGCTTGAAGCATTGCCCCTTGTTAGCATTACATTTGACATTTTAAAGAAGTGGTCCGGATGTTAATCCAAACTACTACTTTAAAATCTTTAAATATAACACATACAAGGGGCAACAGCTTCAAGCTCAACAAGCCATAATGTAAGCCAGAAGACGGGAATGTTCTTTTCGCCCATAGGTTTATGGAACTGCCTACCTGCCAAAGCCGTGAATACCAAGACTTATGTCTTGGTTCAAAATTCAGTTAGAAAAATCATTTTTCATCTCTCTAACAATTTTGTCTACTTTATGAATTCAAAAGAATTGTATACTCTACTACTGTACTAACACTGAAATTTAAATACCGTAATAGTTATATATAAAAATACTACAAATGGTTTGATTCAAATTTTTACAAAAGTAGGCATTTATATTTTTATCAAACCAGTAATCATACAAAGCATTTTGGGTACACTTTAGAGTAATACTGTAATTAATTCTTTGAGATGCAAGTTAACATATAGAATGTACAAAATGTAAAATTATGGTCACTAGACAATGTCACAAAAAATAATCTCATCCATGCACAGTATATAAAGATCTAAAACATATACAATGATCCAAATGTAACTTTTTTGTGGCTTCTAAATGTTTAAAAGGGGCCAAATAATCTACAGTACTGATATATATATATACAATGTGTAAATAAAAGCTTGCAGAAGTAAAGAGGTATTTTAAGAAAAAAGAGATGCATTTTACCTGAGACAAAGCTCTCAGATCACTGTTTAAATCACTTCTTTTTGAGTCGTATTTAGTCATGTGAAAGACAGATTTTGCATCTTCATTACATAAATATCTTTCATGGCAAATAGGGGGACCTTCGACAAGCCACCGGTTTCCTGTCCTTGTCGAGGCCACTAGTGTTAGAGGCCCTCAGGTAAATAAGAAGACAATGATAAAGTATTCAGCACGCTTTTATGTATTGATTGGTGGGATTTGTGGGGGGGACGGAGGAGTGGGGGATGAGGGGGATGGGGGAGGGGGGAATGGTGGGGAGGACGAGGGGATGGCGGAGTGGGGAATGGTTGGGAGGACGAGCGGGAGGGGGAGGACAGGGGGGCACAGGGGAGGGTTGCTGTGGCTTGGCAATACATACTTGCTGAGCCACAGCAACACGTGGCCGGGTACAGCTAGTTGGAAATATAATATAGTTGATACTTTTACCGCTATCATGCCTGCTCATTGTGTTTTGTGCTTCTCCCCCCCAGCTGGGTACAAGCTTAATCTGACACAACCAAAGAATCCAGTTCGTTTCTGCGTGCATAATGAAGCCGAGCGTGAAAAGTGTGAGGACCTGAAGATGGCAGCAAGAGCATATGGTGTTGATGCAGGTGTGGGAGTGGACTGCTTCCTGGACCCCACAGAGCACCATTGTTACCCTGACATATACTTCGGTAATGCTGATGTTATATCACTAGATGGTGGAGATGTCCACCAGGTAACACAGTAAGTAATCTTGAATTAGTATTTTACTTTTATTGACTACAAGTGTATGTTGTTAATTCTACAACATATTTGGGCATTACTTAATATGTATTAAGTATTTCCAAGCAGTGGCTTGTTTGTATTGACTCTACTCACTTATTTTGACCCTGAACTAAATCTGCTGACACAAATCTATAATAACCAACATATTGATCATTACTACTGCAGATATTACACAGCAAACCTTGCAAAAAACAAACTCCAAAATAACACTTGTCTATCAGTTTTCAACCAAAATGTCAGATCACTTAATAAAAATTTTGATGATATAAATGCACTACTCACAGCACTAGGTACTAAACTATCATTCATTATTTTTACAGAAACATGGCTAAGTCAAGACCATACCCAACTTTACAACTTAGCCAGTTAGACAGCATTCACAACCGTAGGCCGAATAAAATAGGTGGCACAGCTATCTATTACCAAAATACCTTCATTTACAGTAGTGTCATTAGTGATACCAGAGATGATTACTGTGAATATACCTTTGCTCAATTCTCATTTAAATACCTTTGACCAATTCTTGATTAAATCCCTTAAATCCCCCTTGACTATTGGAGCTATCTATAGATTTCCCAATACTATTATAACTACATTCTCAGATAACCTAAGGAATCTTATCATAAATAAGAAGCTCAACAAAAATCATATTCTAGGAGGTGACTTCAGTATTGACCTGTGTCAACAAAATAATCCTCAAGTTGATTATTTCCTAAACAGCATGAACTGTATGCTAATCGCCACAATCACCAAGCCCACCCAAATCACTCAAACATCCTCTACTACATTGGATCACTTATGGACTAACATAACAGCTTCCCTTGCATCTGGTATAATCACTGACAGAACTGACCACTATCCTACCTTCCTCATAGCAAACATGGACATAGCACTACCAGACACAAAGAAACTTACCTTCAGACTACACAGTGAAGTAGTAATAGGCAATCTCACAAATGCACTTCACAACATTAACTGGGACTCTGAATTCAGTAATGCAAAGGATATAAATTCATTAGCCAACATCTTCCTTTCCAAAACTCTAAGCCTCTATGACACTCACTGTCCTCTCCTCACCAAGCAAGTGAGGAGAGGACACTGCCTAAACATTAAACAACCCCAGGCTCACAAGTGGCATACTCAAAGCAATCAACAAAAAACGTGAATATGAAAAAAACTTAGGTTTAACCTAGTTACAAAAGTAGTAGTTGAGATACTTATCATATTTCACCAGTATGATAAGACGAGTGAAACTTTTTTTTTTTTTTTTTTTTTTTTTTTTGAGATATATATAATTCTTCCCATGCAGCAGCATGGGAAGAATTGTAAGCTTTTGCTGAAACGACTTGCCCAAATCAAGTTGCAGTAGGCCATTGCCTTAACCTTTTCAATGACACTGTGATACACTGTGATACATTTTCTATTACAGTGGCACCTCGACTTACGATTGCCCCGACTTATGATAAATTCGAGGTACAATATAAATTTGATTGGAAAATGCGACTCGACTTACGATAGTGTCGTCGACTAACGATATTTGTTGATACTTGTTCGGGTCGACCGAGTGCGTGGTTCCCGGTTAGTGCTTAGTGACGATCATGCTTATAAAAAATTAAATTTTTTTGCCGATTTTTTGTTTTTTGGACATAAAACTGATTATTATACAGTATATCATGTTATGGGTCCAAAGAAAATCAGTGGTAAGGTTCAACATATGAAAACACATGTGAGGATGACCATAGAGGCAGTACAGAATATCCCATCCTCAAAAATTAAGAAAATGTGTGCAGCATGGGAAGAATTGTAAGCTTTTGCTGAAACGACTTGCCCAAATCAAGTTGCAGTAGGCCATTGCCTTAACCTTTTCAATGACACTGTGATACATTACTACAGACAAATATTAAAACGAAGGGAAAAACAAGTGTCGCTAGACAAATTTTTAGTGAGACAAACTAGCAGTGAACCACAACCAGGTCCTAGTGGTATGCAGGCAAAACGTAGGAGAGAGTGTAACCCAGAGAAATCATCACTGCCTGATGTTATAATGGAAAGGAGACTCCTCTTCCAAACAGTAACACCTCTCCTCCTCCCCCCTCCTCACCATCTTCCATATGCCAACAGGAGTCATCAGTGAAGGTAAATAATAACTTGTACATACTTTTGTAGTGAAGATTTGGGTGAATTAGGTATAAAACTTACTTTGAAGTTAATTTTTTGGGGAGTCAGGAACGGATTAATTCATTTCAACTGTTGGGGGGTTGCAGCCTGGCAACTGTTGGGGGGGTTGCGGCCTGGCAACTGTTGGGGGGGGGGGGTTGCGGCCTGGCAACTGTTGGGGGGGGGGGTTGCGGCCTGGCAACTGTTGGGGGGGGGGTTGCAGCCTGGCAACTGTTGGGGGGTTGCGGCCTGGCAACTGTTGGGGGGTTGCAGCCTGGCAACTGTTGGGGGGGGGGGGGTTGCGGCCTGGCAACTGTTGGGGGGGGGGGGTTGCGGCCTGGCAACTGTTGGGGGGGGTTGCAGCCTGGCAACTGTTGGGGGGTTGCGGCCTGGCAACTGTTGGGGGTTGCATCCTTAGAAAGGTCAGTAGTTGGCCTAAGAGGGACCTCAATAAGCCTAACAGGTTTCTTGTCCTTGAAAATAAAAGACCAAAGCCATTTATTTTGTTTTCTCTCTTCCTTCTCATCATCTCGCATACCATAAATTTTTATATTTGTCCTCCATCTTTACAGAAGTTAATTCCTTCTTTATTCTTTCAGAGATTTTGGTTTTGAGCGAGTGCTAAGTGAAGTGTATGATACGGGTGCTGTATCACCAACTTCCTCATATTATGCTGTTGCAGTTGTGAGAGCAGATTCCAACATCACAGCATTTAGTCAGCTGCAGGGTCGCAAATCATGCCACACAGGGATTGGCAAAACGGCAGGTTTGTGTTGACTTGGAGAGATACAGTACAGTATATGAATTATGCAATAAAATGCTATAAAAGACTGAAATAAATAAGAGGTTGTGGAGGAATGGGAAGATTTAAAATGGTTATAGAGAAAATACTGTGATACAAAAAGGAACGTTTTTATTAGTTGTTTCCTCTGTTTTTTACAGGATGGAAGCTACCATTAGCTACTCTTCTGCACTTAGGATTGATTGATCCACTGTATTGTAACTATGTTAGTGCTGCTGCAGAGTTCTTCAGTGGTGGCTCCTGTGCTCCTGGTGCTAAACATCCTTCATATAACAAACAGAACAACTATGTGGACCGCCTGTGTAGCCTTTGTATTGGGGCAGGGGAGAATCAATGTGCCAGGACCAGTGATGAACCCTTTTACTCCTACTCTGGTGCATTCAGATGTCTGGTGCAGGGTGGAGGTGATGTGGCCTTTGTCAAGCACTCCACTGTCCCAGACAATACTGGTAAGTTATCATTTATGGCATGAAATTTATAAATGCACTAATGAGTGAAAATGTGATAACACAGAAAATAGTGCAGGTATTTATTGGATAGCACTGGCTTGGAAACAAGGTTAAAGCAGCATCACACGAGAATTCAAGGACCATATTTATGGTAATATTAAAGTAATGTATTGTATATTAATAATTATTAATTATTATTATTATTATTATTATTATTATTATTATTGCATTAGTGGTAAAGAACCTAGAAGGCTAAATTATATACTTATTAACCTGAGGGGCACTAATACTAGTTTGTGGAGCATAAGGCCACAAAAGGATAGAGGACTGTATCATGGAGCATCACACTCTGGCAGCCACTCACCAAGCCCCCTCACGGCATCAACGGGCTGGACAGCGAGGGGGATAATGCTTTGAAACTACTGTACTGATGGTTTTGACCACCACCACCACCTCCAACCATCTGTTCCAACCGCCTACCACTCTGTTTGCAAAAGAAAATTTTCTAATGCTTTTGCGGCACCTTTGTTTCCTTAGGTTGAGTCGGTGTCCTCTTGTTCTTGAAGTTCCAGGTCTCGGGAATTCTTCCCTATAAATTTTATCGAGTCCTGTTACTATTTTGTAAATACTGTAGTGATCATATTGCTTCTTTTTCTTCTATCTTCTAGTTTGGCGTATTTAACACCTCTAACCTCTCCTCATGGCTCTTGTCCTTCAGTTCTGGGAGCCACTTAGTCGCATGTCTTTGCACCTTTTCCAGTTTGGTGATAAGCATCTTAAGATATGGACACCATACAACTGCTGCATATTCTAGCTTTGGCCTAACAAAGGATGTGCTCCTTCCGGGTCAGCAACAGAACCATTTAAGCCTGCTCCTCCTGCCGGGGCTTCTGGTCTTGCTAGCAGATCCTCCCTTGTTCTCAGGCTTTTCCCTGGACTCTGCATTTTCTGTGGGAGTGGAGGGTGTGGTGGATGGCTCTGCCCCGGGGCCTCTGCAGAGGGGTTCCCAGGGCTGTCGGGAAAGCCCACTTGCAGTTCTGGAGCTGTTTGCCCCTGCTTGGGTTTTGTGCTTTCTGGGTGAGGTTTTTTGTCCCTCCTCGCATATGTTTTGGCTTTTTTTTCCCCCCATTTGCAGGCGTGTTTCGGCTCCCTTGCCTGTTTGTTTTGGCTCGTCTCTTTTGTTTTTGCCTGGGAGTAAGCGCTCGCATTTTGGGGTCATTTTTTTGCCTCCCTCTGGAGTTTCTTCTCCTCCAGTGGCCGTGTCTGTTTCCTTTCTTTTGCCCATTTTGTTCCTCTGGGAACGTTTGGGTGTTGGTTTTTTTGCACGCTACTGTGTTTTTCAGTCTGTTTTTCCTGAGATCTTTTTTCCTGTTGGCATTAGCCTCTGGGGGGGGGTCAGGTTGGGGAGCTTCATGCTCTCCTCCAGTGCAGAGGTTTCTGCTCTTTGTCCCGGTAGTGGATTTGTTCGGTTGCAGACATGTCCTTCTTTTCTGGTGAAGAACAGAGTTGGCGGCTTTCCGTAGGGGCCCTTGGGTTGTTGATGCTTTGTTGGTCAGGCTGGGGTGCATCATGTGTTATGTCCGGTTGCGGCTCTTTGCTGTTCCTTGCACTCCACGGCCTCTGTGCGCTATGGGTTGACCCACTCTTCCTTGTTCCTTGTTCCAGGGCTTGGGTCTCCCAGGTTGTCCACAGGGTTATTCAGTTCCGCCAGCCTGCAGTCTGTCCTCGTGCCCATGACGTTCGTAAGTTTGCTACTTTGGCTGCTGTATTTGGTAACCTGTCTTGGGCTGACATTCGGGCACGGGGATTTTGGGAGGTCAAACATGGTACTGGCTGCCTCCTTACCTGATCACCGTTCCAGGCCCTAGTAGGGCTTGTCGCTGTAGGTTATTGGCTGCTGCCAGTTATCTCGATTTGAAGTTGAGCTGTAAGTGGTGGCCGCTTCCCAGGTAAGTCCCTCTTTTTCCTTATCTTTGGTTAGGTAGCTTCGGGGAGCCGTAGTGGCTCCCCACAGAAAACTAGCGTTGAATGTAATGAAATGCCATTTTCTGGGTGAGCCCCAGAGGCTCCCCGGCACCCTCCCTCCCTATGGTCGGCAGTGTTTCATGTTTCTTGATGCTCAGCCTCTGAACTGCTAGCTGGAGTGACCGGTGCAGGAAAGGATGGGGGGGGGGGCTGCGCAGACGATCAACGCGACGGTGTTAGTAATGTTTGCCTGTTGGCTTGTTTTAGTTTGGGAGTTCTGCCTCCCTCTTCGGCTTTTAGGTAGCAATTTTTACCATGTGGGGTTTGTTTTGTTACTCCTACCTTTCTGGGTGCCCACACCGGTCGATGGCAAACATGGAATGCTTCCAAACACATGGGGGTTTCCATAGGCCATTGCTTCCCTAGCCTCTTTGAGGGGGCCATGTTCTGGGTCGTGGTCCCCGGTAGGCAAAACAACTCCAATCAAATGATGCCATGATCTAATATATATCAGCCTGGTAAGCTCCGGGAAGCCTTCAGGGCTCACCTAGAAAATGGTGTTTCATTACATCAACGTTGTTGTTTTTTAGATACCCCTGACAGAAGGAACAATTAACACATAATATGGTTCTAAGTACTGTATATACATTTGTTACAATGGTTACAGTAGTGGGTATTGTATGGTACGACAGTATTGTGACAGGGCGAGCTTTAAGGTGAGGATGCAAAGTGCAGTTATGGTTGGTTGCTGTGGCTAAGTCCATATGGTGGGACAGTGAGGACCGAGGCTGGTGGCTTATCTAAATCCGTTTGGTGAGATAATAGGGACTGAGGCTGGTCACTTCTGATGGCTGTTTTTATAAAATTAGCTTGTCATTCAGGAATTGGAGAGCAATCAGTGTACTAGCATATACGAGTTCATACAGTTCAAGAAATTGTTGAATAGTCATCTTGTTGACTGAGTACAGTACTGAAGTCATTACCCATAATTATGTAACTTTTGAATTTCTTCTTCCTAATAAAGCTTCCCTAATTAAAATAGTATTTGGATTTTTGTTACCAACTCATTGCTGTCAATGTCTCATCACACTATTACAGGTATTAAGTAATGGTAATACCTTCTCATAGACGTAATAACATAGAATAAAAACCCACACTTATGTATTTGTGAATTTTATGAAAGATTTACACAGTCTTTTACACTTTCCTGAGAACCCTACATTCACACCTTGACAAAGCACTTGGGAGAATGCAAAAGACTTGGTGTAAATCTTTACATAAAATTCACAAATACATGTGTGTGGGTTTTTATCTTATATTACAGGTATTGCTAATTTTTTGATAATTTATCTCAATTATTTGTCCCGTGTCTTTACAGATGGTTCCTCTTCAGCAGACTGGACAATAGGGCTGCAGTCTGATAGGTATAAACTGCTGTGTCCTTCTGGTGGCACTGCAGCCATCAGTGAATTTAGAACATGCAACCTTGCTTTAGTTCCTGCCCATGAGGTAAATTGTCTTCATACATGTATACCTTTCAGAAAGTGTGTGACATGCATGAATGGCATCAATATGTCAGCTGAATATTTGGAGATTTTGAACTTTATATATTTTTTATCTTGTATATTTTACAAGAGGGTATTACTTATATTTTGAACATCATTAGTAAAATGAAATAATTGCAAATAATTTTATTTTCATTTGTATGCATGTAATAATTACCTAAGTGTAGTTAAAGGATGAGAGCTATGCTCGTAGTGTCCCATCTTCCCATCACTGTCATCCAATGCTTTGAAACTACTGACAGTTTTGGCCTCCACCACCTTCTCACTTAACTTGTTCCAACTGTCCAGTACTCTGTTTGCGAAAGTTAATTTTCTTATATTTCATTAGCAGCTTTCTTTAGTTAGTTTAAATCTATGACCTCTTGTTCTTGAAGTTCTGGGTCTCAAGAATTCTTCCCTATCAGTTTCGTTGATTCCTGTTACTGTTTTTTATGTATAGAGATATCACAGTGCAGCTAGCTACAGGGAGCCACTCTTGCCCATCCAGAAAGAGGCATTTCACTACATTCATTGCATTTTTTATTTTGTATTGGAGGCTATAACATTTTAACCGTGAGTCCTGAACATTAGGTTGCATTGCCTTCTCAGGTAGTTATGTCGGGTCGGTCATCACCGGAGCGATTTAGTCAGGTGCGGCAAGTGTTACTTGGAATATCAGAAGTGTTTAAAGGAAGTTCTCCAGGAAGTAAGACATTCCAGTAAGTAAGGAAGTTTATTGTTGTATCTAAGTTTAACTTAACTAACTTAGGTTCAACTAGCAGTTAATAGAGGCTTTTTATATTTTACATTATTATTTTAGACTTAAAAATCAGTTAGTTTTATGTCTTCATTATCTTTGACTTTGCTTATATTTTGTTGTTTTCATTTACTTAACATGCTTATTTTATAGACGTAATTTATTTTGTGGGGAGCCCCTCCGGCTCCCTGGAGTTATCAGGCTGATATGTGTTACATTAGTCTGGGGCAGCAGTCAATTGAAGTTCAGCCTACCGGGGACCATGAGCCAGAACCTGGCCCCTATAAGAGAGGCAAAGGAAGCAATGACCTATGGAAACCCCCCATGTATTTTGAGGCATTCATGTCTGCCATCGACCAGGGTTGGCACCCAAAAAGGTAGGCATAACAAAACAGATCCCATATGGTAAGAAAATTGCAACTGAAGACCGAACAGAGGCAGAACTCCCCCTACTTAAAGAATCGAGCAAATGCCACACGCCTCTACCGCCACACTCAACCCTTTTTCTGGATGAGCCCTGGAGGCTCCCTGGCACCCTCCCTCCGGTCGGCAGTTTTTTGCGTGGGTTTTGATACTCAGCCTCCAAACTGGAGTTGTTGGGTAGCCGGCACAGGGGGTCCGGAGCTCCCTCCTCCCCATCCTGGGGAGGGAAGGGCTGCACAGAAAAGGGGCATGGCGGCGAATTGTGGCATTTGCTTGTTTCTTTAAGTAGGGAAATTCTACCTCTCTGTTCGGTCTTTGCTTGAAATTTTCTTACCATGTTGGGTTTGTTTTGTTAAGCCTACTTTTCTGGGTGCAAACCCCGGTCGATGGCAGATAAGGAATGCCTCCAAATACATGGGGGTTTCTATAGCCCATTGCTCCCTTTGCCTCTCTGATGGGGGCCAGGTTCTGGCTCATGGTCCCCAGTTGGCTGAACTCATATTGACTGATGCCCCAGACTAATATAACACATATTGGCCCAATAGCTCCAGAGAGCCTCCAGGGCTCGCCCAGAAAAAGGACATTTCATTGCATTCAGTGCTGGCTTTTTATATTTTTCCAATTCCAGTGTGTTATTCTCTCTTATTGTTCCTCACACCTACTTAAATAGCATACTATAAATATAATCTATGCTTCTTTAATATTTAATTTTAATTGCCTCTTGGTCCTCTTTGTATCCTAACCTTCATTCTTTATTTGGTTATTTACTGTACATTCTTAGTATTTATAAGAAAAGTATACAGTATGTTTATAAATGTTTATTCATATAGTATACATACACTATAATTGTCATATATAATTCATTTACATGTATAACCAGTATATTAGAAGCACAAAATGGCAAATTTTAATTTGCTGAAGTTTTGTTGTCATTTGCTTTAAAATCTATATTTGAGATTTAGGCACTAAATTTTTGTTAAATTTATGAGCTTAAAAAAATTCTAATTTGTATTTTATATTTTTGCAAGGCTTTATGGATCATACCATGGCAAATCAGACTTGCTGTTTAAAGACTCGGCTGTAGGACTGAAGGCTTTAAGTGACGACACCCCAGAGGAGAGAGAAAGAAAGAACGACTACTTTAAAAAACTTGGCGAGCTTCACAGTTGTGAAAGTAAGGGAGAAATAATACTTACGTAAAAACTATTATTTGTTAATTTCATTATAATTACACATTAACTTTTGCAATGACCGATATGTATGATCAGCTTGATATTTCCAGTTCGTGTGTGTGCCCTCGAGGAGCAAATGGCAGACTGTGAAGCCATGGCTGATACAGTCAGTGAATTGGGCCAACAGTTTGTCTGTGTCAGTGCCAGAGACAGGTAAGATCCAAATATATATTTTCTATTGCCTTGCAAAATACTTCTAATCCAAGTGTTAGATAATTGTTATATTTTGTATTAATTATATAAAATGTCAATGAAATATACCAACATGTACTGTATAGTGCAACCTCTTGTGTCTGCATCTTAACATACCAAATTTCTCTAAATAATGAACAAAATTTACTCTGAAATTTAAATTTCTCCGAAAAGTAGTAAAACCCCAGTAGGGACTACAGTGAAATTTAGATTGTCACATAAAGCAATTTTCACCTGGTTATTATTTACATTATTCTATCGTTACTATTCTTACTCTTTTTGATAGTAAATACAATTAATTATAGTATTTTCTTTCGGGGAACCCCTTCGGTTCGCCGGAGCTATCCTGGCTGAGTTGTAGCATGTTAGACATTGGCATCAGTCAGTGTGAATGGAGTTCATAGTCCTACAGGGGACCATTAGTTCAAGGTAGTAATAGAAATTAAAAATTGGCATGACATAGCTTTGTTTTGCTGCCTCTTGGTTCCCAAACCTGTACAATACAAAATTAAGTAGAATTTTTATTTTTAATTTTCTATTAAAAATTTTCTAGAAAATATTAATTTTCTATTTAAAATTCTATTAACATTCTATAATGTTATTTATAACATTACATCATTTATTATTTACAAGGGTTATGTAACACAGTTGTGTTTATAATCAGTTTGCAACCAAGGGGGTACCAGGTTCAATTCTCAGGCAGGACAGAGATGATTGTGTAAATTTCCTTTTGCCTGATGCCTCTGTTTATCTAGCAGTAAATTCTGGTTAGATCCTGGGAAGTTGGCAGTTGGCCAAGGGAGACCTCAATAAGCCTAAGTATAGACTTGCCATTCTTGACAAAGGCAAACTACAGGTATACAAAATTATTGTTCGTTATTCATGTATCTAATTATGTAGAAACATCTGCTGTATCATTTGCTATGAGAAATATCTGGAAGATTTGGAGATACTGTATATTACTGTAGTGCCAAAAAGTGGGGTAATTATTTGGATTATGTTAACAATTCGCTTAATTGGTTCAGACCCAGGACTATATGATACAGATTTAAGAGATCCCACTGTATATAGATCAAGGGGTTTTTAATTTTATGTTTTCTGTATACTATACAAGTACTAAAATTGTGTAAAATATAATGCACATTGCACCAACATGATACTATTGTTAATGCAAATGTTTAGTAGTAACACATTACTGTCATTTATCTTAGACAAATTGCATTATATTTTAGTAATGCTACTGTGTAATGATTTTCATACTAAAATTTAGTCACTAAAATAGTGTTTATAGAGTACAGTATGCTGTACTGTAAATAAATTACACAACATATAGTATATATAGAGCCACTTAAGTCTTTCAAACTCCATGGTTAGTTCACAATTGACCCAAACCTGTTTTGTTTCACTACTTTATTTCATGTATGTCAAGGTTCGACTGTGTTCGACGCATGATGAGAGGGCAGATAGACATGACCCCATTGCCTGGAAGTTACCTTAACATTGACCCTAACCTGCGGATCATTGCCATGGCCCGTGATCCTAGCTACTCCATTGGTGAGTCAGTGCAGGAGGAAGATATTTTCAGTACAGTACTTATATTTTTAATCCATAGAGTGCAGCTGTCATGAAAGTGCCACTCTGCCTTTGCACAAAAATAAAAAGTTTATTTCTTCTAAAGTTGTACATTTGCATGCTAAAAACAAATAATATGCAAAAAAACTACAAATATCAAAGTTGATTCTGGTTTCATATACATTGGGAGGGAGCTGGGTTGGCAGTCACTGGGTCAGTGGCATCAGTACAGTATGCAGTTTGCTCGCTCGTCATGCAGGGGTGATTTATTGCACATAAATCCATTCCTGGCCCATTCCAAATGAAGTGTCTTGCAACCAACTCCTTTGCTGCTATTCTGTCTGGGGACGTCACCTAGAAATATATTTAACGCTCGTTAATCGAGCGAAAGCTCGTCAGTCGAGACATATGTTCTGCGAGTGGCTTGTTCGTTACTCGAAATGCTCATAAGTGAAGCCGGTCGTCACTCAAGGTTCCACTGTATACACATTATATATAAGTACATCTACATTTTTGTTCACCATAACGAACCACTAAGTTGGTATGCCGAGTCAAACAGTAGCAAGAAGTGGCCACCACACACCAGCCAGCCCGCCACTGGCTGCCACGCCCTCCCTCATCTTACCTCACTCGCCAACATTCTCCTCCCACCATACTGTTTTTGCTTTTATTCACTATATACAGATTTTATATATAAGTATCTGCATGTTTTGTTCACCATAGCAAACAACTAAGCTGGTATAATAAGTGCAAAGAGCAACAGTTAGCCACACAGATTCGGCAGACTATGCTACAGCCCTCCCACCCTCAACATTTCTCCTCACCCAGCACAGCGCAAATTATCACAACAATCCTGCTATTATCAGAATCCTGGTCATTTATATCACAGTCAGGGATCTTCTGTAATACTATCATCACTAAATAATACCAGTTACATATATTTTTGGCATTTTTAGGCGATGTTGTGGTCACAAGCTGAATAGCAATGCTGTGAGCTCATGCTGCGTGCACCAGCCTTGGTGGCTCACTCAGTATTGAGGCCCTCGTACCCGGTAATGATGTCCATGATTATTTTAAAAAATGGCGTCTGTTTAAAAGAGGCCTGAGGAAGGTGATGTGAACCCCCGGGTATCCATGGGCCGTTTAAGTCTTGCGTAGTACAGTACTCCAAAACTGTATATGCAGTGATGCCACTTTTGCGTCAGTTACTCAAAGCTTCATATGCAGTTTTGCGCAGTTTAAACATTAAACACTGGTGGAAAAGACTAAATTGTGATTTGATGATACAGTACTGTACTGTAATTGCCACTGACTCATACATGATAATCTCATTGTACAGTAAGCAATTAAAAACTATATCAGAATTTTTTATATTATATCATATATTTCTGTACATATCGGAATTATTATCAAATGCAACTCCATTACATTCATATACTGTATATACATTATATCATTTGTATAAAAACTTGGATGTAATAACTAAAATCAACATAAGATGATAAAATAATTGTATAATCCTGATGACCAAAGTATGATGATAACTGCACTGCAAGAATTAAATATTATACTGTATATAGGGTATGTGTGTGTGTAATTTTATTTATTTATTTTTTATTAAGGGTCACCAATGAGAAAGCTATTAAAGATGGAAAAATTGAAGCCAAATAATTTATAGATAAAGTTTGTTGGCCCTTTCCAAGGCCACTTGGTAAATTAATGTAGAATTTGTTCCAGTAACCCAGTGAACCCTTAATATGTTGGCCTTGGATTTTATGACTTCAAGCAACATCTCAGATACTCATTACAAATCAGCAATTAAAACCAGTGACAAACTCCAACCTCAGACACCATGCAGCATGTTTTTTTTTTAAATCCTAGCTCATGCTAAATATAAAAACACTACATGTATTCTTCGAAATTAGTACAGTACCACTCCCGACCTGAAACCTTCTAGAGGACTGCAACTTAACTCGGACACCATCAAACAAACGAATATCTATTTGGTGTTACAATGCATACTCAACCAAATCAGAAATAATTTGCAAATAATAGGTCTTTTATAGTAAAATAGCCCCCAAGTTCAATAAATTCTGTACTACCTTTAGCCAACTTAAAAAGAAACAAACTAGTGTATTTGATATTAGTCAATTTTTGTATTGCAACATCTAATATGCTTATCGTGGGTTATAGAGGAATACCGCTATAAAGCTGTGATGGTTGTACGGCGAGCCACAGTCAGCCAGATACGTGACCTTCGTGGTAAGAAGGCATGCCACACTGGCTATGGAAGGACCACTGGTTGGCAGATCCCTGTGGCACTGGTAAGTTTGGGTTTCCATTGGATAAAATGGTTTCAATAAAATATATGAATATGTTAAGGATATAATTTGTTAATTAAATCAAATTAAATGTAGTCTATCATGTAAATTGTAGCCTATAATTGTAAATTATCATTATGCTGCAACTAATGCACCATATTTCAGTATGTAAATTCAGGTAAATATGGTTTGTTATTCATTTAAGCTTTTGTATATTTTATATTATTAAATGATAATGACCAATACTTTCTTCAATTGAACTAATCATATTTAGAATAGTATTGTTCCAGATAATGACTAGCTCCGTTTGGCAGCCATTAGCTTCTGTTTTATGATTCTTGATTTGATGCAATGCATTTTTTAATTAAGCTTGGCATGAAATGTTCTCATTTGTTTTACAGCAAGTTTTTAATTTATCTTAATTCATAAAATGATGATCAAATAGCGAGTAATATTATTGATGCATTTTAGATACTTGAAATAATATTGATAATGTTGTGCTTCCCACTCCTGCAATATTAGTGACCAAGACATGCATCTTCACCATTGTAATCACTACCATCAACTTATATTGTAGTTATTATGTTGAACGCAAATTTTGCTACAATGTACCTATTAATTTTGTTCAAATTATGCTACAATGTACCTACTAATATTTATCTTGCATTTAGTTAACCAATACACATAAAATATTACCTAACAATTATGACCACATCAAAGTATAGAAATCAACCTATACTATATTCCAACAGCTAAAACGACAAGGTGTCATACAACCACCCTGCAACCCCAACCAGTCCACGCTGGAGCATGAGATTGTAGCTGTGGCCACTGCCTTCAACAGGGCCTGTGTTCCTGGTGAATGGGCAACATCTAAATCTGTGGATGCATCACTAAGTATGTATTAAGGGAGGAAGAAGTATGATTGAATGAAAATATTGACTTTGTTTAAATTTATTTGCATAGCTAAATAACAAGTTCCAGTTTGGAAATTGAGAAAAGGGTGGGCAGGTGTAGAGCTAAGTAAAGAAAAATGATTTCACTAACCCAGGGAATAGATGTATAATATTAGTATGACTTGAGCATGAAAAATCAAATTAGACAATAAGGGTCATTTTAGTGTTTAAATAGACATGATAGAGAATAATGATGTTATAAAATAATGTGGAATAAAACAATTAGAGACTCATGACGATGAGGTATACGAGATATGAATGTGAAGGATTAGCATGGCTAGGGCATGAAAAATCAAGTTAAGGACAGTAGAAATCTATAATTTAGGAGTAATGATGACCAAACTACACTTCAGAAGAAGGAGAAGTGATGACCTTTCAGTCTGTCCTGGACCATTATCAAGTAGAGTGATCACAAGACTTGATAATGGTCCAGGACAGAATAAAACATCATTGCTTCTCCATCTTCTGAGTTGGGGTTTGGTAATCATTCCTTCAAGCACGTTATTGTGACTCACCGTTTGCATTTAGAAGTATGTGTGATGGCAGGATAGACAAGGCCATAGTCCATGAAATGGCTCGTAATTAATTTATGGAAGTTACCACGAATGTGTTTATATTTAGTCTTTTATAATTTACTGTAATGATATCAATCATAGGAAGTAGTTTGTGTGCATTTTTGTCAATCTGTATGTCTTTACTTTTGTTTTACCTAAATTTACACAAAAACACTACTCTTCCCTATAGTGCACTCTTCTCTATATATAAACAGTCGCACAACAGACTAGAATGATGATTTTACCAGAAATAATAAAGATAATTGCTATAGACTTCAGGAAGGCCTACAATTTACTGTTCCATATCAGCAAGGTGAATGCTAATAACAAATAGTGAAATCTCTTGCATACAGTACTGTAATCTTGTTCCTGTAACTGCTGTAGTAGTTCTTTTGATTGCAAAAATTTAGTTAGCAAATTAATTTTTACAATATTTATTATAAAATGACAAGAGTGAAATACAAGGGAGGCTTGATTAAAAAGTATAAACATATTTCAGAAGGTAATGTAATTTTTTCATTGTAGCTCTCTACCCTTATTGTTATTTTCCTAGTTATGCAATTTGGAGGCAGCTGGATTTCTGAAGAATTACATTTTGTTCCAGTATGGATGTTCTGTGTACAATTATATATACAAAACTCACATGATATGCTTGATGTTCATTAGTTTATGAATACTGAATACTGTACAGTATTCCTTTATTTTGTGTCTGCAGAGCAACGCTACGAAGCCATGTGTTCATTATGCAAAAGTGGAACCTGTGATGGTAATGATGACTATGCTGGATATGAAGGAGCTTTGCAGTGTCTCACACAGAATGGGGGAGATGTTGCTTTTAGCAAGCTCAATATTGTTCAACAATTCTTTCAGGTATTTTGGAAAAATATATAAAGTATTGTCGGGGGACTTTTTGAGTGAATATGAACCAAATTAAAGTTTTATATAGCATTTGTAGACTGCATCATATACAAAAGTGACTATGAATTAAATCTGAGTGCATCTAATCACACATTGGGTCCCACAGTGTATTAATCAATTGATATAGTACTGTAAAACTGACATATTCATTAGGTATACAATGTTCACTTACATGATTCACAATTGATTAATAAGGGCAATAGAGCAGTGAACACTAGCAGCTATGGTCTCCTGTGTGAGGATGGTCGCATTGTTGACATACACTCTTCAAATGCCAGTGACTGCTTCTGGGCTGCCCGACCCTGGGACACGTATGTCACACATGGTGCAGCCAGGTGAGTGTACCTTATTGTCGTTTTCCATCCTTTGTTAATTCCTTTCAATTGTGAAATTTATGGATCTTGTGCTGTAGTTACCTTCCTAATACTTGTATTTATATTTGGGTGTAATATGTGTGTGTGTTCAGCAAATGTTTATCATCTTTTAAATTATTTTTTCAGTGATGCAAAGGTTCAAAGATTGTTTTGGGCATTGATCCAGACAAAGAGAAAAGGAGAAGAAGATTTATCAGTTAACAATTGGTATTTTACTACCCTTGGGATCCAAGATTCTTTTATTGATATTCTACCTGTAATGGATAATGTGCAAACTGGAAATTACTATGCAAAAAGTAAGTCATCATTTTCGTTTGGTAAAAGATGCACTTTAAGTGGGGTATGAAAGTTTATTTCTAAGCAGTACAGTTAATTCCTCTCTACAGGAAGATCCTGCAAACCTTTGGTTAGGATTTGGCAATCATGTCACGTTGATATTTTAATTCTCATTAATGGGAACAGAAAGCTTCTACTTAGACTTATCTAAAAACTATTAACGTTCTGCCTAGGACGGGAACCTGGATCTCTCGGTTGTGAGCCAAAGACTTGGACCCCAATGTTAGAGCTCATTTTATACCTAGATCAACATGGAACTTTTAAAACTGTCCCTACTGAATCATACTGGTGCAAGGGCAACAGTGGAGGATACTCTTAGTCTGGCTCAGAATGCAGAAAAAGTGTTTACATCAAACACACAGCTTTCCCAGCTGCATCTTTGCATCAGAATGCCATGCAGTGTCTTGGCTAATTACATGCACTAAATGGCACACTAGGTCATTACACATGTCCATAATTAAATCAGATTACGACTGCATATAATGTAAACTGTATATTATATTTATAGTTTTTATTATTCATGAAACATAAATATTGATTTCCTTGGGATGTTAGCCTTAAACAAAGACTACATTTTATTTTCAGCTCGCATGGACATTGTAAAATCTGAGGAGATGTGTGCTGCAGAGGATGCTGTGAGATTCTGTGTTACCACTGATGATGAACATAAGAAATGTGATGATTTGAGTAAAATGTTGAAACTGAGAGGAGTGACCCCTGATCTCCAATGTGTCAAGGGATTAGATACCAGTCACTGTCTCAATATGATTAGTCTGAACACAGCTGATGTAGTCACTCTAAATTACTCCCAAAACTATGAAGTACATCAGTTACATCAGTTAGTATATTATTTGTTATTAATAGCCATTTACACGTAGTATAATAATTTTACTTCTTGAATTGTGTGCTCTTGCCTAACAGTTTTGCAGTACCAAGCTTCAACTCCTTGCCCCACCTTTCCAACTGTCTGCTGTCCAATGTAAAGACTCTTGACCTTTTTGTCCATTGTCTTAATTGAATCCCAGTAGATGACATTTGACATTTTTTCAATTTCTATATACATACACATTATATTTATTTAATCATATTGGGCTTCCCAACATTGCTGTGACTTAAATGTGTCTAGGTTCCAAAAATATCTTTTCATACTGTCACTGCTTTACTCTTAACATTGTCTCTGTATAGGCCTACTACATCGATAACCTTAAATACTTTGTGAACTCACCTAGATGTGTTTACAAAATTAAGCCAGTCAGTACAATGACTTCCTGTCTTCATATTCCATGTCATACTTTCTTCTGAAATGGTTTATGGAATCTTGTATCCTATTTCTTTTGGTCACATGCTCTTAGTCTGAAAATATTCTTCCTGACATCTTTAGCCGATTTGTGTATATGGTTTTCATTCATGGTCATATATGCTACTGCTCCTCATCTTGAGTATAGCAGTTCCTCTTAATGTTGTGTGTGTGTTACAGTATCACATTCCCTTGCTTCTTCCCTCCAGTTAGGTGATTAGTTCCTTAGCTGCTTACTATAGCTCAGCTTCCTTCAGTTACTAAACAAGAAATGTTGCATATAACTTGACTATTCTTGTATTTTCTGGGGGGAGCCCTCTTTGGCTCCCCAGAGCTATCCAGGCTGATATGCAAATATATTAAACTTTGGCATCAGTGTAAATGGAGTTCATAGGCCTACCGAGGACCACAAACCAGAACCTGGCCCCCTCAGAAAGGCACAAGAAGCAATGGCCTATAGCACATGTGATTTGGAGCATTCTGTGTCTGCCATTGATCGAGTCAGGCACCCAGAAAGGTAAGCATCCCAAAACAAACCCCTATTCTGGTTGAAACTACTACCGAAAGTCAAACGAGTGGACAGAATTCCCCAAAGAAAAACAAGTATGATGTCACCAATTGCCACGCCTCCATCTGCGCAGCTCCCCCCTCCCTAGGAAGGGAAAGGGGGAGCCTCAGACTCCTTGCACCGGCAACCGTGAGTAGCATTGGTCGCTGTGTCTCCTCGGTGTCACAGTGCTCCCCGGTGCAACTCGACATACGATTGCCCCTGCTTACGATAATTTCGAGTTACGATGTAAATTTCATCGAAAAATGCGACTCGACATCCGATGGTGTCGTCGACTTTCGATATTTGTTGGTACACGTTCGGGTCGACCGAGCGCGTGGTTCCCGGTCACGCGGCCGATCTGCCTCAGTTTACTACAGCTGCCCGCTTAGTGACGATCGCCCCTACAAGAAATTCCGCTTTTGTGGTGATTTTTTGCATTTTGAACATTAAAGTAAATATTATATATCAAGCCATGAGTCCCAGGAAAGTCAGTGGTAAGACTCAACATATGAAAACCCATGTAAGGATGACCATAGAGCAGAAACAAGAGTACAGAATGTCTCTTCCTCAACAATTAAGAAAATGTGTGCAGCATGGGAAGAATTGCAAACCTTTGCTGAAACGACTCGCCCAAATCAAGCTGCAGTAGGTCGTTACCTTAACCTATTCAATGACACTGTGATGCATCTTTACAGACAAATGTTAAAACGAAGGAAAAAACAAATGTCTCTTGACAAATTTGTAGTGAGACAAACTAGCAGTGAACCACAACCAGGTCCTACTGGTATGCAGGCAAAACGTAGGAGAGAGAGTACCCCAGAGAAAACATCACTGCCTGATGTTATAATGGAAGGGGACTACCCTTCCAAATAGTAACAACTCTCCTCCTCCCCCCTCATCACCATCTTCCATACACCATCAATAGCCCTCCATAAAGGTAAGAGAAACTTAGGTACTGTATTGTAGTTAGAAAAAAACATTGTATTCAGTATAAAATGTAGTTGTATGTTAATATTTTGGAGGGTGGGGAACGGATTAATTCAATTCCTTTATTTCTTATGGGAAAAATCGCTTCGACTTACGATATTTCGACTTATGATCCGTCTCTGGGAACGGATTAGCATCGTAAGTCGAGGCCCCAGTGTGTGTGTGTGTGTGTGTGTGTGTATATATATATATATATATATATATATATATATATATATATATATATATATATATATATATATATTGGTGTATACTGGCAGCAGGTTTTCTTTCAAACATGTTTCATTGAATATGACCGCATATTCTGTATTTATTATTTTCTGGTTTAGGGCTTCTATCCCTCTAACTATTTTCTTAGCATCAGGGCTTAATTGGAATAGGAGTTCTCCAAAACTCATTGGAGAGTTAATGAGTTTTGGAGAACTCCTATTCCAATTAAGCCCTGATGCTAAGAAAATAGTTAGAGGGATAGAAGCCCTAAACCAGAAAATAATAAATACAGAATATGCGGTCATATTCAATGAAACATATATATATATATATATATATATATATATATATATATATATATATATATATATATATATATATATATATATATATATATATATATATATATATATATATATAGATATATATATACTGTACTGTATATAATTTATTTATAAATATACAAGAGGGTACATTGGGTTTATGAGAGTACAGAGAGTTGAATTTTGACATTCTTGTAAAGCCACTAGGCACGCATAGCATTTCGGGCAGATACTTAATCTAAAATATAATTTTAAGAAGGTAATTTCCAGTAAAATTAAAAAAAAAATGTTTACAGGTACATTGTAAAAAAGTATAAAATACATTGTAAGAAAACATAAACATTGTAATAAGGTATAAAAAGGCATTGTAAGAAAGTATAAAAAAAAATACATTGTATAAGAAATTTTACAGAAAAAAAGTAGGTACATTAAAGTAAATTTAAGGGTTATCCACAGATAAATTTTAGCATAATTTGAGGATTATTGCAAGGTATAATGTAGCAAACTACGTGTATTACATGATATAAGATAACAGCAATGATTACAATGGTAAAGTTGTATGGCATAGGTAAATATTTTGGGAAATATTTACCTATGAGTAAGATAATGCATAAGATAAGCATTTCATTATAATTATTTCTGGGGTAAGCCCTCGGTAGCTCCCTGAAGCCATTTTGCTGTGATTGGTCCATACAACACGGCCACATCAGTTGTGGAAGTTCTGTTTGGCCTACCGAGGACTAGATCAAGAACCTGGCACTTCCCCAGAAACTCTGTGTTGACTGTAATGTAATGACTCTTTTTGGGGCAGCCTTGGTGGCTCCCTGATTCTCCTCCTTCTGGGATTGTTGGTTCATTATCGGGATGTTTATCAGCTCCAGAATCGAGAGGGGAAGCTGGTTGAGGGCTGCCTGATGGTCGTAATCGGTGCTAACAATTTTTGAGCTAGTTTGAATGAATCCCTTGTGTGAATCATTTGCAGAGTTCTTTTGGCAGTTTCTAGGATTTTTCTGTTAATCCTTCAGCTATCTGTAAAGCTTTGCTGACTTTCTGGAGGAATTTTCCCGTGGATTTGCAAATTGTCACTCACTCCCAAGGCTTCTGATGGGGTCTGGTTCTGGATCAGGTCCTTGGTAGGCCTAACAGAACCTTTGTGACTAATGTGACCTTTTAGTATGGAGCAATATCAGCAAGATAGCTTCATGGAGCCACTGAGGCTCCTCCATAAAGAGGCATTTCATTACATTCAATGCTGAGTGTTTTCCACATCTCTAGTAGGTTTCACATTTACTTTGAGAAATTGAAGACCTTGGTAGAGAGTTTACTGCATGAGCCTGCTGCCATTTTCAAACTGGATTTTATTACAGCCAGATCCTTTGTTTTTCTTACATCCTCTGAAGTTTATTGTAATTCATTGAACCATTCATACAGAGAATTGTGTTCTTCCATATCATAGGGAGCTCTGATTCAATGCTGAATATACAACTTCTCATAAAATCAGTTAAATTTATTTTCTCCTTTTCAGACATTTTGGCATTGCAGCTTTGCTGTCAGAGAGCTATGCCTCGGCAGAGTCTAACTCATACTACCTGGTGGCAGTCATCAAGAAGGGCTCAGGCATTAATACTGTTAGAGATCTGACTGGGAGGACAACATGTGGCACATTAAACAGTCAGTACTGCATAAGTATTACTATTAAAAATATTGATGTAGGGAAAGATAAGATTTCACACAGTTTTCAGGGAAATATTTCTTGAACATTAGATATTGCAAGCAGACTTATTTGGCCTGTGTCATACATACATTTCCTGTGATTCTGAAAGTTTTTTAAATAATTCTGAAACATGTAAATTTCAGAAGTAGGTTATTTTCTATGAACATATTTAAAAAGTCCAAAGCCAGTTAGACATTAATAATACTGTACTATGAGTTTTCTACATTAAATGTTAGACTGAGATATTCATATAAGGCAAGATACTTATTATATCCAGAGTAAATCTAAACTTCCAAAATATTGTATTTGAGGAGCAATTTGTTTTTTAATTCCTAAAGATATGCATTTATTTAATAGTACAACATAACTGCTTCCATAAGAAATATCAATGTGATGTAATCCTGTGTTTTCACTTGTTACACTAATCATATCAGTAAATTTGTCTGGCATATAATTTTATATTTCTAAGACATATTACAGATCACCTAAGATTTACATACCTTATGTAAAGTCATTACAACACCAACTCGTTGCAGAACCCATCATTTGTTCAGGAGAGCCACTGTTCAAACTTTCCTTCAAAGTTCTTACCACCCTCTTCAGCAATATATAGACTTGATACCAAAGATTTGAGGCATTAATTTTTTTTTTTTTTTTTTTTTGATATATACAAGAGTTGTTACATTCTTGTACAGCCACTAGTACGCATAGCGTTTCGGGCAGGTCCCTGGAATACAATCTCCTGCCGCGAAGAATCGTTTTTTCATCCAAGTACACATTTTACTGTTGCGTTAAACAGAGGCTACAGTTAAGGAATTGCGCCCAGTAAATCCTCCCCGGCCAGGATACGAACCCATGACATAGCGCTCGCGGAACGCCAGACGAGTGTCTTACCACTACACCACGGAGACTGTTAAAATCAATTTGTATTGATTTGCTGAAGTAGGATGCTTGAGAAGTGTTCAATATTGATAATAATGAATATTATCCTCTTCATGTTCTATCCTTAGCAGCATTTATTTTAATGTGGTAGATTACATAACTTTTGGATACTATTTCTATTCATGTGCATAGTTAATGAAGCATCTCTCTGCAGATTCATCAGATGGTCTTGGTAGCCTGATAAACTGTCTCGGTGCTACTAGTGACCCCTTCCTCACATATGCAGATGCATTCAGTTGTCTTGTGGGGTCTAATAAAGATGTAGCATTTGTTAAGCATGCTATTAATAGTGAGAGTGGTAAGTACCTTGTGTATAATCTTCTGAACACACAAATAAATTGAACATGAATTATTTAAATACAAGAAAGCACAAATTTGCTATACTGTACACACAATATATTGAATGTGTATCATATTTAGTATACTTACAATAATAGTACAGTGCAGGGGCTAAGTATAAATTATTATGAATGAAGGACTTTGAGTGAGTTACTATATTTATAGGTATGTTCTTGCAGAATGGGAATAATCACAGAAAACACAATAGCTCTGTACAAAATTCTCAGAAGCAGACTATTTGTCTTAGGGTCTCTGCATGCACAAGGGGTATAGTTAGAAATTCTGTAGTGAGCAAATTAAATGTACTGTGAAGTGAAGGAGGCAGGTTCTATATGTATCTTCAAATGTAGATACAAGAAAAACCAATAGTCTGGGAACTTGTACACCAGTCAATTGCAGGTCGAGATTCAAGGCCAACGAGCCAAAGCTCATTCCCACAAATGCAATGAGATGAGTCGGCCTGCATCTTTTTAGGCTGCTAGGAATTTGACAGCAGTACATAAGGCTAGAGCACAAAATGACTTGAAGCTCTTCCTGATAGGATGTAATAGACCCCCCATGAACATCACTATAAATAAAAATTTGATACTTCCTGAGTCACTCAATCTATGCAAACATGCTATGCAAATAAAAACACAAAATAAATGGAACTCTTAAAAATGTAAAGAATTACTCAACCTGTATGTTATTCAAAGGTAACACTCCTAATTTCCTCATCATAGTATCACACATTGTACTATTAACTTGCTAATACTATACAGTACAAGGGAAGGTGCTCCAGTGGATAAGCAAGTATTTAAGCAACAGGAAACAGCGAGTAACTGTGAGGGGGGGGGGGAGACATCAGAGTGGCGAGATGTCACCAGCGGAGTCCCACAGGGCTCAGTACTTGAACCCATCCTGTTCCTAATATATGTAAACGATCTTCCAGAGAGTATAGACTCATTCCTCTCAATGTTTGCTGATGATGCAAAAATGAGAAGAATCATGACAGATGAAGATAGACTACAGGATGACCTGGACAAACTGGAAGAATGGAAAATGGTCTGGAAAATGGCTGCTAAAGTTCAACTCGGGGAAAGTGTAAAGTAATGAAATTAGGCAAAGGGAGCAGAAGGCTGAACACAAGGTACCATCTGGGAGGTGAAATCCTGCAAGAGTCAAATAGAGAGAAAGATCTGGGGGTTGATATCACACCAAACTTGTTCCCAGAGGCCCATATCAAAAGGATATCATCAGCGGCATATGCTAGGTTAGCCAATATAAGAACTGCCTTTAGAAACTTATGTAAGGAATCATTCAGGACCCTGTATACCACTTATGTCAGACCAATTCTGGAGTATGCAGCTCCAGCCTGGAGTCCATACCAAGTTAAACACAAGACAAAGTTTGAGAAGATTCAGCGGTATACCACCAGGCTTGTCCCAGAACTGAGAGGTATGAGCTACGAGGAAAGGCTTACGGAGCTGAACCTCATGTCCCTGGAAAACAGAAGAGTTAGGGAAGACATGATAACCACCTACAAAATTCTCAAGGGGAATTGACAGAGTGGACAAAGACAAACTCTTCAGCACGGGTGGAACACGAACAAGGGGACACAGGTGGAAACTTAGTACCTGAATGAGCCACAAAGACATTAGAAATAATTTTTTCAGTGTCAGAGTAGTTAATAAATGGAATGCACTAGGAAGTGATGTGGTAAAGGCTGACTCCATACAGTTTTAAATATAGATATGATAGAGCCCAGTATGCTCAGGAATCTGTACACCAGTTGATTGACGGTTGAGAGGCGGGACCAAAGACACAAAGCTCAACCCCCGCAAGCACAACTAGGTAAGTACAGTCTGAAAATAAAATCCCATCAATTATACTTATATCCTTTCTCATTATCACCACCTTGTCATATTACTAATTTTATATAATACAGTAGTTGTTTCCCAACTGTAATTGTTGACTCAAACACACACAATTTAAGATTAGTTGGTTGCCTTGCAACTTAAAATTAACATCAAATTCTTTGTTAGTTTTAAAGTCAACTGAAACACTATGTAAGTTAGCGGTCTTGTGAGAATATACTAATTAATCACTATAACCTGTAACAACAACCCAGTAAGCTCAGGTGACCTTCAGAGACATGGTGCATTTCCCTAAGGTTTGCTATTACTACAAAACCTTATAATTATACATCTATCACACTGATAAATGTTCAGTAGTTGCCAAAATGCTAGAAAAAATATTTAAGAAGTTGTAGACTACAATACACAAATAAAATATAATCTATAAAGTTTTCTCGTTTAACATTGTACTGATAGCCTTAATATCGAGTACAATATAAGTTTAATTAATATTGATTTAATTGCTGATACATTTGCAGATATAAATGGGGAGATGAATACGCAACTTATGGATCCTCAGAACTTCCAACTTCTGTGTGCAAATGGGGCTTTTCCTGTCACCAGTTATAATGTCAAAGAATGTAACCTAGGAAGAATACCAGCTAACGTGGTAAGTTCTCAAAGATGATGGTAGTCTTGATTATTTCATATTGATGTTCAAAGTACTGTAATGTATAATTTGCACAGTACAGATATACAATAGTTTGCCTTGCTATTGTAACTTTATATGCTTACCTTCAAATAGTATTCCAAAATCATGTTTTCTTGGTTTATTTTTTACTGTTCCAATATTAAAAAATTACTCCTACTTTCAATGTTTTTGCTTTTAAAGGCATACAGAATCACTTAAATAATATAATCTAATTACAAACTCACTTGAAGTTTTTGTTCAACATCTGTGCTCTTGTGCAGTCAAGCCAAGCCCCCATAGCCGGGTGTGGCAAACCCCTGTAACCTAGTTTGCACTTTGACTTCTTCAATAAATTCTAAAGGTTTCTGCTTACAAAATGCAAACTAGTCCAATTCTTAGAGCAGATCACAGTTGACAATAATGTAGAGAACACTAAATTGAGAACAATCTTCTGATGTTTTGCCCAGCAGGCAGAATGTCAGACTTTTCTGCACTTTCTTTGGCATTTTTAAATATACAGTATTCCATTGCCATTTTCCAATGTAAAATAAAGTAAATTTTATTCAGGAAAGTACATACATTGTTGATTTACAAACATAATGTTGGATTTATAGATAGAGCTAGTACATACAATACCTAAAGCCACTAGTATGCATAGCGTTTCGGGCAAAGTACTCTTAATTTACCCTTTGCTTGTGATGACTCAAAATAAAAATTACAATACCTTTCCACAAATGCAGAACATGGAATCTTCCATCTTCCCCTGCTAGGAATCAAATCCAAATCCAGGACCAGTACGTTCAGCCAACTGTACTACATTCACAAAGTGTTGTGAATATTTTGATTTAAAGCAATTGTCTTTTCCATGCCAATAGTGCTCCTTGAAATTTGGTAAAATTGGTTAGCTGGATGGCTTGTTAACCCTTTGCAGAATCCTAGGAAAATCTCAAAAGTACAATACCAATCCTTTTATGGAATCAATGACTAAATGGGCACTGATGATCACAAGTTGGGGACTTGTGATCCAGGGACTTGCCCGAAACGCTACGCGTACTAGTGGCTGTACAAGAATGTAACAACTCTTGTATATATCTCAAAAAAAAAAATAAAGTTCAACCCAGACACTGCTCTGCTCATATTGCTTTCAGGGAAATCAAATTATTCATGTTATCCATACTCCCCATCTGGATTTTGAAAATCCTTTGTCATTGTCATTAATTTGTATTTTTGCTGTTTTTTCTGATTTGTTTCCTTCCTGATACATATGACAAATTTACGTGTTTTGTTTAAAAAGTGTCATATATATCCATGCAGGTTGTAACTCGCGAGTCTGAATCAGGAATGAGGATGGAGAACATGCGTCATCTTCTTCTAAAAGCAGCGGAATACTTTGGGAAACCAGATTCATTCTTTAGGCTCTTTTATAATTATTTTTCAAAACATAATTTACTATTTAGGGTGAGTCAGTTATAAGGCATTCTTATTAAAAAAAAATTAGTAATAAGTTGCATTATAACCAAAATATTTCAAAGTTCAAAGTAGATTTAGCTGTTAAGTTATGTTTTTTAAATATTTTTCAACGCAAATATTTTTAAACAATATAATCATTCTGTACATCTAATTCTTTCCTGCAGGATGATACAAGGGCACTGATACCAGTCAGTGAAGATACATACACCAGGTTCCTTTTTGATATGTGGGCGCAGGCATGCGGCTTGCATGAACGTCACCTCAAATCGGAGGTAGGCATAAACTTGTATGAACATCACCAGATTTTAACAAACTTTCAGTGAAGAAAAGAGTCATCCAGCGTTTGCTCTTAAGTGGTTTACTGGTTGACCCAAATTATGAATGATATACTACTGTGGAAGATGTAGAACAGTTGCTTTCCAGTGTATGGCTGTTCTTGACCGACATTTATCCATCATCATCATACATTGTCATATTCATTTATTGTTCATTTTTTTTCTATGTGCCTTATAATTATCTCAATAGGCTCCTTTACGTATTGTAATTAAAATAAATGTTGTATTTACCACACATGTATATTTCTTTTAGTATTCAAGTAGCTGCTATTTCATTGTACAGTATTGGTTGAACCACGTTATACATTCTCGACTCGTAATCTCGGATCCCATGTTCAATCCTAGGAGAACAGATATGGTTGGGCTAGTTTCCTTTCACCCATTGCCTCTGTTCATCAGAAGTTAAGGGGTGGACCAACTCAACTGAAGACTGAGGGAGATGACTCAAAGCCCACAAATTGTGGGACCAAAAGCTGGCAAAGTGTGCTAGTTACTCCCCTACAGTGCCATCAAAGGGACAAACTGCAAAAGGACTGGCATGAAGAACCAAGAGTGGTGCCATCCATAATGGCAATGATAAGCAAACAAAGCAACCATAGAAAGAAGTGCAAGGGCCCGAGAATCTAAGTCTGTCAAGGACCTACCCCCACCCAACACCAGGTGAGGTTTCAACTCTACTGGACTACCTCCAAAAAGCAGGGGACAGAAAGATCCTCAGACTAACAAAATAGGGGGCAAACAATGATTGGGCTGAATCGTCTGGGCCAAGTGAAATGGTGTTACTGCCTCCAGAGGGAGTGAGTGAGTAACTTGGGTAAGGTCACCAAAGCCAGCACTGCAGACATGGTTTCCACACCCGAGACTGAAGTCAGAAAATTCATGCCTTTACAAAACTTTTTGACAAAAGGCTACACGATTACCCAAAAACACAAGATGGCTGCCAACTGGGTATGATCCATGTGATCTTCCAGTGACAGCTCCAAAGTGAACATGGAGCCATCACTTGTCCATGTCTTTGGGAGTACCTGCAGCAAACAAGTAATTATCAAAAGAAGGCACCAAACTGGGAAGGCTGTGTAGCACCATCAAATGTGCAGAATCATCAGAGGGCGCTAAATATCACCAAGGATGCCGATACAAGAACAGAAACGCATAAGGTGAACGATATAAAAAATATCCAATTCACCAAGAATTCTATCGAGGTAAAAGTGACTGCGAGGAACGGTCAGAAAGTAAGACACACGCTCGTCCTGGAAGTCGGGACATTCAACAAGGATATGCACGACTGTAAGAGGGACAATGCAATTTGGACAATAAGGAGCAGGACAGCACTCCATTAAGTGACCATGAGTTAAGTGTGTGTGGCCAATACGCAACCTCCCCAGAGCCGTTTCCCATCGCCGGTTACAGTGGTAGGAGGAAGGCCATGAGGACACACGACTTAAGAGTACGCAGTTTGTTGCCAGTAACAGAAGACCAACAATCCTGCCAACGGGTAAGGATGGAGGAATGAATAACTGGATAAAAGTCAGAATGGGGAATACCTTTATGGGAGATGGGATAAGAGCGGACAGCTTCCCTAGCGGCAGCATCCGCACGCAACACCAATATTGCTGGGAACCCAGCAAAACTCAACTGACTTAAATTTACTGGAAATAAGAAACAGCCAATGTCGAATTACCAGGGCCCGACGGTGACTAACCAAATAGGTCACCCAAGCCATAGGGATGCCCGCCAGAAAAACAGATACTGAATGTAGCCTAAACAACCCAGCTACAAAGGGTGTCTGGGATGTGCCATATGAACAAGTCACCCTGGGAAGGGTCACCTTGAGCATATGCAACTCAAAGTGCAAAACTTCGTCCACTAAAGAATGCTTTAAAATAAACAAGTATAGGAACGAAAACCAAGCAAACATGGCCTATGCAGGATAGTCCTAAGGATGGGCGGCACTTTGGCAAGAAGTAATGGGACCCACTGCTCCTTAGCAACCCGAGGAGCACTACCAAGTAAATCAACATCAGGGACAGGACTGAGCAGGAGCCGGCTTGAGGCTCAGGGCCACCTGGTGGCATCAATCAATACTAACAGGTTGGAGGTAGTTTAAAGTTAACTAATAATTTTGAATGAATCATTTGCCTAATTGTTTAGCCATTTCAATGCTCTGTTGTCAATGACCCCTTGCAGTTGTCTATAAAGCTTCACTAACTTTCTGGTTGCTTTCCTGGCGAGGGTGATGTTAATAATCTCCCTGCTGCTATGCATCTGTGAGAGGGGGGCCAGGCTCTGCTTCACATTAGTCCAAACAGGATCCCTGTGACTAACGTGATCAAATATTGGGAAGCAATCTCGTCAAAATAACTTCAGGAGGGCTAAGGGACTCCTCCCAGAAATGGAATTTTGGACCCCAAAAAGTTCACACAGTCTTCAATAGAGCCAAATCTGAATGCCAAATTTATTCATGTCGGTATATCACAAGTAATGTGCTTGGCCTCTTACCGTGGAATATTTACTTCAATGATGATCTACTCATTCTTGAAACTAGCCTATGCTGATGACTGCACTCTAACTTTGCAATATACAAAAGGGGAAATGCCATTTGCTGCAAGCTTCATTAATGATAACTTGCAGCAATTTCTTCTTGCAGTAGGTGATGACAGGTTACATTTGCAGCAGAATAAAACACACAAGAGAGATAGATATTTATTTTAACACATATATGTTCATACTATACTTAAAAAAATATCTCATATTTATTCTAATATTCACATAAGCTATATGGCATCAGATAAAATGAGCACCAATACACAAGCAATTATTCATAGCAGAAATTCTCCACTTCTCAAGACCAGATGTACAGTTCTTCTCATGAATTGTCATACAGTACACACATTTGCTCCCTCCTTAAAAAACCTTCTGTTACATAAATTATGTGTAACCGTATCACACATAAATTATGTGTGATACGGTTACATAAACCATATCACACATAATACGGTTTCTGTCCGCCAATCTTTCCGGTCTTCCTCTCCTCAGTGACATTGAGAATAAACAAAAATGAATTTGCTACAAGTCAGCCTTATGCAACCCCGGCTGGGTGCCTCCTTCATGAACTCTCCTAAATTAATGATATAGTGAAATTTTATCACAAAGTAAGTTACTTAGAAATTTTAATTTCATTTTATCCAGAATAGCATCAGTAATAGAAGAACAAATTTAATTTCAGAATTTTTGTCTTGCACATACCAAGGTTTTCATATTAATTACTTGTGCACTTGAGGGGTTAAGTGGCCACCGGTTGTAGCCAATATAAAACCAAGCCAAAAATGTTTCCCATTGCCTATTTTGGTGATGGGAGGGTGGGGGGGGGATCACTGGGATAGGTCACATTTGATGATATGCAATTTGTTACTGGTAGAAGCTAACAATTGAACTCGTAGAAGCTAACAATTTATCTCTCAAAACAAAGACATTTTTCTACTAATATACTCTATTATGGGATGCATAGACTTCTCTATACCAATTGGTGCATTAACCGAGTCTGCAAATATAATGATTCTTACTGAATATGTTGAAGATTTTCAGCACAAAAAGAAATAGCATGTACAGTAAGTAGTTCTTTTGTGAATTGTACTTCCATCATCTTGCAGGCATCTTCTCCACATAGACATTCGCAAATCCTACCACTTCCGATAATTTTAATTATGTACATTAATACCAGAACATGCGCACAAATTCTGTATATTGCTTTTTGTTGTAATAAATTCTAAACTCTTTCAGATAACTTTTTTTTTTTTACAGACAAGATTTTTCCACAATTGTAAAAGTGGAATTATGAAAGGTTATATCTTTAAGTACTGTATGTCTGAATTTTTGTTAAAATGTGAGCAATATGAGCCTTGACCCTTTTCTTGTTACTGAACTTCAGGTTACTGGTCTCTATAGTCTGCTATTTGGTGCAGCTTTGAAGTTGCCAAGCTCAATCAGTGCCATTTTGTAGATAATATTTATCTTCATATGCATTTTGGTTGATGCTGAGCAAACTAGGCATCCATAGTCTAATTTTCATAGTAATGTATTGATGTACAGAGTTCCCCAACCAGAAAACAGGATGTATTCCATAATTTTTTTGCAAGTTAGCCAAATGTGACTCAAAACCAGATTTCCAATACACTGAATACTATAGATCGGGGATACATTCCCAGACCTTTTTAAGAAACCAACTAACTTTTGTTCTATTTACCTTAAATGAAAGAGTTGCCTTGCTTATCTGACAATGCTTTTTGAAGATTGAAGAGGTCTCATTACATAAAGGAGAGAGCATAAGGTGGCGATTCATTGGTGGCAGAAATTGCTGGGTCATATCCAATGTCACTGGGAACTGTAAGTACTTATTAAAAAGGTCAAGTCCAGACATCCATATAGCACCATCTGTATTACAGAATATTAAAAGGTTCCTGAATATTATTCAGGATGTCGATAAAAAGAGGTGAAAGACAAGATGAATAATACCAAAATATAGATGAAGTCACAATAACGTGGCTGAAAATGTTGACCAAACCACACACTATAAAGTGAAGAGACGACGACGTTTTGGTCCATGACTCAATGGAAATGGGAGAGCAAAATTTACATTCCTGAAAATTAGGACATTATATGGGAAGGTGCACAACTGGTATTGGGACAATGCAGTTCCAACAGTAATATGTAGGTTTGTTTCATTAACCACGAGTTAATCATGTCTCCAATACACACCTAGCAAAGAAAAGGTTCTGATGTCTGTTTTGGCCACAGGAATTGGTCGCACTGGATAATACAGTACTGTAGTGTAGTATATCCAAACCCCACATAAAAAAATTAAGAACTCAGTGACATTTCAGTCTATCCTGGACCATTGTCCAGGACAGACTGAACTACTGTTTCTTCATTTTCTCGTGTGTGGTTTGAATATCATTATCTTCAGCCATGTTAATGTGACTCATTGTCTGCACTGTAGTGAGTGCAATTTGCTACTCATAATAGCTACCACTCTCTCTCTCTCTCTCCAAAGGTTGCTATAAGGTATGAATTTTGAGTAAGAAATTTCCTCCTGGAAGATAGAGGGAGGAAAGAATGTCCTCTTAACAGCAGCATCTAAGAGTTTACTTTCAACACCAATGAATCACATTTTGTTTCATTAAACTTGACTTCAAACACACACACACATTCCTGTACATTAAAAAATAGCAGAGAAAGGTCAGAAATAGTGTAAAAATATTATGGAGACATAAGACTACAGGTAGTCTTAAAATATAATTGTTCCTCATTGTGGATTTTCTTTAGGATTAGGATTGGTAGCTAGATCCTCTGTTGCTGCCTTTATGCATTCATTAGAGCAGAAGAGCCAATTTTTAGACATCTTGAATCGCTTCCCTAGAAGGGGGTCCTTGCAAGAATAACATCGGAAGCAATGCGGGTTTGCGTGATAAAAGTATCCTCGATGGCCACAACGATTCTCTTCTGGTGGTATTTTCTCCTCACACGTTTCGCACATCTGAAACAACAAAAATTAATCACGTATTCTGTACAGCACCATCTAAAAGGCAACTAAAAGAACTTATGAATAAGCTACTCTAATGTTGGAAATGTAGACAAGTATCCAAAAGATAAAAAATATCTTACATTCTAAAATGGATAGATTTTATGTACTGAAGAAATGCTCTCGACTACACTTGAAAATTAACAATGACATGTTATGAATTAACAATGAATATGTTAGTACACTGTGCATATTCAAGAACCTTTGCACCAGCACCAGGCCAAGCAAGAAAAATACTAGAGCCTGTCCATGTCTTAATAAAATGTATAGAAATTCAATAATTAAAACGGTATACTGTACAACCTTAGCTAAACAAGCCATGTAGCATGGAAGGCAGTATGGGTATCCATCTTTGTCTGGCACATATCGCTGTCCTGCCATGGGAGTATCACACACATTGCAGCAGAAATGTTGAATATGCCAATCAAAACCATCTGCTCGAGTCCAAGAATTTCCAAAGATGAGCTGCAGGAAAACCCAATTAATTTTCCACTATTTCACACCAGTACAGTCAATCAAATAAGATAACAGTAGTATACTGGATGGAAGTTTTAAGACATATTGTAATTACAGGGAAGTTATTGATGGAAGTACAACAGATTTTTTTAATAATGTTAAAATTCTTAAAGTTTACAGTAGTCTCATAAAATTATTACAATAATATACACAGCTAGGTTAGGTGTTTGCTATACAAACATTTGCAGAAATCCTTTTTCAATTCTAATGGGATAAATTTAGCAAAATGAGATACAATATTATCTTGTGAAATTTCTCTCCGCAGCTATTACTTTCATTCATATTTTACTTTTAACATCCTTCTGTTATATACACCAACAAAATTTTAAGCTAGTCTAAATATATACTGTATATCTCACTCTCGGCTAAAAGAACTGTACCATCTGAATACATCAAATATGAGATACTGCAACTACTTGTATTAGGCCTATATACTAAGCTAATACTACTATAATATTCTTACCTTGACCTCACTCATGACTCCATTCATGTATATATTGAACTCGAAGGTAATTACATACATAATATTAAACCACTCACTCACTGACCACTGACAAGAACTACTTCCTTCTAATACAACTTATGTTGCTAACTTGGGCATCCTTATCACTCTCCAAAATCTTTCAATGTTAATTTTGTAATTTTTTTTTTAAATCAATAAAGTTACCTCACAATGTTTTCCATGGCTCCTTAACAAGCTTCAAATGCAATTATCTGGTCTACACACATCCTCTTCAACTATAGAACAACCTGCCTTGTCCATTGCTCACCAATTTCCCATTATCAGGGACATGATGTCTGTTAGGCTTTAGAATGTGACCCACAAACCCCACAAGTCAACTAACTCCTAGATATCCTTTACACCTAGATGAACCAGTAATTCCAGCTATCATCATACTATCATGCAAGAGGAGCCACACATCTATGGATCATCCAAAAAAATCAGCAGACTTCTAGATGTTACTACTGCTCGGCTTAGACTCGGTTACAAGTATCTCTGGGAATTCTCTATCTGCTGATGTAGACCTGACCAAATGTAAAATGCGTCAACAAAATTATTCGCACACCCTCCGTCACTATGTGATGGAGTGCGAAAAGATACGTGAATTTAGAGACAATTCTATAACCAATGTTCCAGCGATGTGTCAATATTTAATTCAAAATGATCTGCTACCAGAAATTTTAGCTAAATATCCCCAGTTTGCTAACTGTAGGTAGGAACCGAGTGATTGTAACCTATCCACCGCTGCCCACTGGATGGGGGGCGGTGTGCAGGACAAACATATAAATTGTGACACTAGCTCTCCACATGTCAGTTGCTTAATTTAGAACCTGTACTTGAGGTCGATCTCGAACCCATTGTTGATGTGACGACTTATATTGAATTTTGTAACTAGCTCATCAAGATTGTAACTTGCTTAGCTAAATGAATTGTGGGGTTCAGTCCCTGAGCCCATTATGTACCTCTGTAACCCTTTCCACTACCACCCACAAGATGGGTATGGGGTGCATAATAAATGAACTAAACTAACTAAACTAGATGAACAGACATAAGGGTGTAAGGAAATGTGCTCAAACATCTTACCCTACTCAGAACTCAAATTCAGGACAATCACTTGTGTGCAACCCATTACACTACAAATTCCAATCACTATCTTGTCATACAATTTGCCTATTACACTTAGTACAGTAATTCCTTAATCATTCTTTCATTCATTACAATCCCACAAAATTTTACACGACAGTGCAGTCATGAATTCCAATCATCTGACAAATTCTTGATATTCATTCCATTTTCCAGCTGTATTTGATCACCTCTTAGCATACTTTACTAATATCTCCAGCTTTCCCACATTTCAAGAGAAAAATGTAATGAAGTTGAGATTCACTAATTATTGAATTTGATAAATCATTACAGTACACTAAATCGATTCCATAAAAGATAAATTTACTATAAAATTAATGAAATACAGTACTAATACAAAAAATTACTAGCACATACCTCGTCACAAGATTTACATCTAGGCATGTCTGCAGCATCTGTAAAATGCCGTCCACAAAACACTTTGCCATCTTTGTAGAAATAAATAAGGTCTGCCAGCAGCTCTTTACATGTGTAGCAGCAGAAGCAGGCTGGGTGCCAGCACTGTGAGCAAAATATAAATTATCAATTTTGAGCAGATAAAACTTTTTTTTTTTTTTTTTGATATATATACTGTACAAGAGTTGTTACATTCTTGTACAGCCACTAGTACGCGTAGTGTTTCGGCCAGGTCCCTGGAATACGACCCCCACCGCGAAGAATTGTTTTTACAACCAAGTACTCATTTTACTGTTGAGTTAAACAGAGGCTACAGTTAAGGATTTGCGCCCAGTAAATCCTCCCCGGCCAGGATACAATCCCATGAGAAAGCGCTCGCGGAACACCAGGTGAGTGTCTTACCACTACACCACGGAGACTGAAATTAAATACCTGCTGCCACTCGTACTGTTATATCTGGTTCATTCTTTAAGAATAAAAGTTTACTGGATAATGTTATTTATCGGCACCAGAGGAATTAAACTTACAATTAGGAATACAGTAAGTGTAAATTACCAGTATTTCATGTGATAATGCTTTATTTTCAAAAAATAAATAAAATTAAAAAAAAGTTAACAGTACCTGCAAATCATTTACTGCAATGTATAAATTTCATATTAATTGAACAAATAAAAACTACATTACTACTAAAATATATATACTGTACAGCATTTCATAACAGTTTCAGACTGACTGAATG
Organism: Procambarus clarkii; assembly: GCF_040958095.1. Taxonomy (NCBI): domain Eukaryota; kingdom Metazoa; phylum Arthropoda; class Malacostraca; order Decapoda; family Cambaridae; genus Procambarus; species Procambarus clarkii. The sequence goes on along the minus strand of NC_091206.1, from coordinate 16,378,024 downwards.
ACTGACAATGCTAGCCAGTCAGTCTGGCTAGAGCAAAAGGAGAAAAGGAGTAAAAGGTCCCACCCATTAACTAATAGAACAGTTTAGTACATAAAACACATGAATCAATACATACCTTGTCTATCCCTGCTCTTTCACAGAAAATAGCCACATCACCAACATTCATGGGAAGACTGCAATATTGACAGGTGAGCTTGCTTTTCTGAGGCACATTACTGCTCTTCATGCGAGAACCAATAACTTGGCTCTCGCCAGGAAAGAGCACAGTCACATCAGTCCCGGGTGCTAATGACATCCCACCTTTGAATATTTAATGAAAAGATATAAATGTTCACCATTGAAAATTAGATTTAAAATATACAGTACTGTGATTTATAAGAATATGCATGTTGATTGGATTATATTGAATACATGAAATACATACAAATAAGAAACATTAATCTTTAAAAGTAGAAGGTATGTGAAGCAAAGTTTTTAAAGCGAAGACAAGTATTGAGACTTCTGAAATACAGCCGACTCGACATCAATGTCTGGGTATGACTGGGCGAAGGGGAAAAGGAAAAAAAGCAAGTAGCCAATAAGAAAGTATTTCTAACCTATTGCCTATATAAATGAGTTAGGAATAATTATATATATGAAGAACAGCAGAGGAATCAAATTTTGAATAAGGAATAATAGGCAATAGCCAGAACAATCTATTCCATAAATTCATTAAAGGCCAAATTAAAGGGTAAGAACAAAATACAAAAGGTAAATTTGACAATTGTTTTCCAACAAAGAAGTGAGAGGCAATCAATGCTAAGTTCCAGTGTGTCAGGGAACCTGACTTTATGAAGCCACACTTATTGTTACCTTGACATAGTAAAACATCTAAACTATTGGGACCGACTAAAGAACCTAAATCTGTATTCTCTTGAGCGCAGGCGGGAAAAATACATAATAATTTACACGTGGAAAATATTAGAGGGGCTGGTCCCAAACCTGCACACAGAAATAACACCACATGAGACCAGGAGGCATGGCAGAATATGCAGAATACCCCCGCTGAAGAGCAGAGGTGCAACAGGTAGTCTGAGAGAGAACTCTATCAACATCAGATGCCCAAAACTGTTCAACATGTTTCCACTACACATAAGGGGCATAACTGGCCAACCCCTCACAGTGTTCAAGAAAGAATTTGATAAACACCTCCAAAGGATACCTGATCAACCAGGCTGTGATTCATATGTCAGCCTGTGAGCAGCCGCGTCCAATAGCCTGGTTGACCAGTCTAGCAACGAGGAGGCCTGGTCGATGACCGGGCCGCGGGAACGCTAAGCTCCGAAACCACCTCAAGGTAAGGTACAGTAGAATTTTTCCCAGGTCTAAAGAGGAAAAATGAAACGGCTAACTAAATATTGCAAGCATTGTGCCAGTACTGTTCATGTATATAAAAAAGGGGGCATAGAGAGGCCCCATTATATTACAGGCCATAATTACTACAAAAGTAGCAGTTGAAATATTAGAAAAAGCAATCAGGATAAAATTTGAAGAAGATTTGGAAAACTACACAAGTGAGATATACTGAACTAACAATAACAAGCCCAAGAACACACACCTTAGTTTTATGATTGCAATTAAAGTCAGTATAACTTATGATCTACTAAGGATCATAAGGTAACTTGACAAAAGCAAACTACAGTGTTGTAAAGTGAATAAATTTGAATTTAAGGAAGAGGCCTACTGTATCAACAAAATAAAGTAAATTGATAACTAGTACAAAACCAAGTTCAAACATTGCTGAACCATGAATGAAATTACGAATCTGTGAATCTGTCAAATTAATAAATTGGAGAAACTTTCATAGCATATTAATATTAATAATGGGGTTCTCACCTGTCATTGTGTCCAAACGAGCCCCATAAGGAGCCTGCACAGCTTCTACAGAAGTTATGTTCCCATTTTTGGCATTCATCTGCTGCTGTGGCACCCTGCTTTGGTTAGCCATGGTATTCTGAGTGCCTCCAATATTCCCCATAATGTAGGGAACACCAGCTTCTTGACCAGAAAGATGATGTGTTGGCTCTGATACACCAATATTGTAGTCATGAATAGTTGTCTCTTTAGTGGGATTATAAAACTGCTGACCTTGTCTGGCTGGCACATATCCTTCCTGACCAAGCCCTTGATCCTGGTTAACAGGAACATAACCTATCTGTCCTGGTCTGAGGTCTTGTTTACCTGTCATGTAGCCTTCCTGGCCTGGCAACAGGCCTTCATTATCTGCAACATAGCCTTCCTGACCTGGCAGGAGACCTTGTGTACCTGGCACATAACCCTTTTGGCCAGGTGAGAGGCCATGTTTGCTTAACCCATAAGTCTCTTGGCCTGGTATCAGGCCACATTTACCTGGTTCCGACGTACCCATATAGTAACCATGAATTGTGGTCTCCTTGCTAGGTGTGTAAGGTTGTTGACCTGTAGTGTTTATATATCCTCCTTTGTTAGCCATGTAACCTCTCTCGACTGGCAGGCCCTTATTAATATACTCGTCCGATAAGGGGACTTGTTTATGCGGCACACAGGTATCCTGGCCTTCATCACCAATTGTATAACTGTGATGACTAGGCACATTGTCATGTTGACCAGGTTTATTACTTTTCTGACCTGGGGTAAAAGCCTTACTGCCCAGTATATTGTTATTAAACTGACTAGAACTATTACCAAGCTGACCCTGTCCTAAATACGGCTGACTAAGAATATTATCAGTGCCAGGTGTGGCACCTCGTCCTGAAATCCCTCTCTGAAAAGAATGAACTTGAATTAGTACAAAAATTAAAGCTCATTTTGATATATATATATATATTTTTATACCTGTATATATATACAGTATAAATACTGTATATAAAATTTTAATACATGTACAGTGGTACCTCCGTTTTTTTTATTTAATCCGTTCCCAGAGACGGTTCATAAATCAAAAATTCATAAACCGAAACAAAATTTCCCATAAGAAATAATGTAAATTGAATTAACGTGTTTCACACCCTCAAAAATAGTAACAATAACCCATTTTATACATACTACTACTTATATTTTGCACTACAGTATGTACAAGTATAATCTTATCTTTAATAAGGACTCTTGTTGGCATATGGAAAACGGTGAGGAGGGCGGGGCAGGAGGAGGAGAGGTGTCAGTGTTTTGGTAGGCAAGTCCCCTTCCATTATAACATCAGGCAATGATATTTCTGGGGGTACTCTCTCTCTCTCTCTCTCTCTCCTACATTTTGTAGACATACCACTAGGACCTGGTTGTGGCTCACTACTTGCTTGTCACCGACACTTGGCTCACTGACACTCGTTTTTCCCTACATTTTAACACTTTTCTGTAGTGAGACATCACATTCATTCACTATGAATGATCTTTTGTTTTTCCTCTATTGTCATCCTCACAACTATTTTCTTAGGTTGAACTTTACACTGACTTTTTTAGGACCCATGGCGTGATATATAATAGTTACTTTTATGTTCAGAAACCAAAGAAGCACAAAAACAATCAAATTCTTCACAAAGAATTCAGTCGTGATCGTCATTAGGCGGAAGATACTGGTAAACTAGGAACCACGTGCTCGGTCGACCTATACGTGTATCAACAACTCGCCACGCGAGGCAAAGCTCGTATACCGAGTTGAATTTTACAAAGAAATTGAGCTTGTAACTGAAAAATTCGTAACTATGGGCATTCGACAACCGAGGTTCCACTGTACAAAGAACAGAGCAACCTTAAAAATATTTATTGTACTGTAAAAGCGCTCCAATTTAGATTTCAGTAACTAAAATCTAAATTGTAAACTGGATGAATTCACATTTTAGTTTTGACCTTTTTGATCTCTTAAACCAATTTGGAATTCAGGTTAAATTATGTCAAACGAGAAACCTGAATAAATTTGAATTTGTTAATTTTTGGACATTCTTGGTAAAAAAGTCAACTAACTTGAATGGGGAGTGGGCCCCATATGATTTGGATTACTGAAATTGGTAGTATACAAGTTTATATCTCAATACTGTACCTGCATTGTATTATAAGAATGCATGACAGTAATAAATGCATAACGATAATGAATGCATGACAGTAACTACGAGATTTTAACTTACCTTCTGATCACCATCAATATTCAGGTCAGAGAATCCAGTTGCAACTCTATCCAAATGTTGGTCAGCACCAATACCTCCCACAGGTCTAGATGTCTGAGGAGCAACTCCATACAGCTTACTGTTAGCTACACTGCTAAAATCTCCAATCATCTCTCCTATAAATTTATCACGCAGACTGGACCTTTTATTATCAGGTTGTCCAACAGGTTGCCTATAATATTGGTCATCGACATAAGGCAAGTTTTTATTTCGAAGTATATAGTTGTCAGGTGCGAGTCCATATACTGAATTATCTCCAGTGGTAGCATCTGGGCGATAACCAATATCTTCATTATTCTCACCGTCTCTTCCAGACCCTTGCCAAACATTCTTCATCGGGTGCTGACCCAATAAAGGCTGTGCCATTGACTTAGCTGGGGCACCAGCAATTTCTTGGACCAAACCCTGCCCAGCTACTTGGTCTTGATACGTTCAAGGAAAGCATGGAAACACTGTAGCTCTTCAGCAGGCATATTGTCACATCTTTGAGCCTCATCCATATCATAAAGGGGAATTTGCTGTTCCAGTTGCCTACGACGCTCTTTAGCTGCCTGTAAAAATAAGAACAAAATATAAATATATTCATTACAAATTAGTTTAAAAATCAATCTTGTACTCAAAGAATACAGTTTAAATGAATAAATCTCATACAAAACCACACTCCACAAATCACTGTTTATTGCATTTTTGTACCGAATTTTTTGTGTACTGTGCACATCATTACATTCATTTTTGCATGTTTTTTTTTTTTGCTAGTGAAAAATAGATAAAATTTTTGACAAAGTGTGAGCATTAAACTTCCAGCATATTTGAACAAAACTCCAAATACAGAACTGTAAGGCAGTGGTTCCCTAACCTAGTTTTCCCAGTTGCCCACATCATGGCATAGCCAGTGCATGAACCTGAAGTGTCCCAGCCTGCATCTTAACTGTTTTGAGATTGGCAAGGCCATTTATATATGAATCCTCCTTTACGCCTTGGATATCTCAACATTCCAGAACATCCTTTCAATTTGTCAGCTCAAAATAAAGAAAATGTGGCAACAAGAAGCAAAGCCAAGAGGAATCATATTGTGATGCCAAATATAAAGAAAAATTGAGGTAGAAGTACAGTATGCTTGTAGTAGCAACAGTAGTGGATGCCTGATAGTCTAGCCACTGATAGTTTGAGGGAAGTGTTGGTGGCTGCTTATGACTGAGGAGAGAGAACTTGTGGTGTAGCTGTGGTAGCAATTAGTCTGACCCACAACTAATAAGGGAGGAAAGTGTTGACAGTGGGTTGCCTGGCCACAAATGACTAAGGAATCAGTGTTTTGAGATGGCATCCAGCATGGCCCTCAACCCAATGACACCGACACAGTTTATTTTATTATTTATTCTATCGTTCATGATCAACATGCAAGGAACAATACTTTAACCACTGCACTGCGCAAAGCGCCTTTAGGCGCTCAGAGAGTTGTGCTTTTTGTTTTTTAATTTGGCTATATTTTAATGTTTTTTAATGTTTTCATTACTATTGTGTTTTGAAATGGAAATAGTTGACATTGGAAACATTTTGACATTAAATTTACCTGAACATTTGTAAAAATAACAAAAATATGTCCATGTCAATTGCACCAAGACGTTTTTGCCGAAAATAGGTGAGCAGTGCAAGGGTTAAAGCTGAAGACATGCCCTAGGTGAAAAAAAGGGTTATGGAAAACTTGATCAGTAGATACAGTTCAATGCTGATAAATGTAAGGTTTGTGAACCTAGAAAATAAAAGTGTTACAATATCAGTCCTTAATCCTGATCTGAACTCTTTCCTTGACAAATGTAATAGAACCCATAGTCACTACACCAGAAAATACCTCTCTCTTTGATATCCCCAGTCAAACTAAATCTGTATATATGCTATGCTAAAGGGACCTAGTCTATGGATCTCGCTCCTTAACGAATTAAAAAGCTGTCCAACCTATGCCTTAATCAAAAGTAAAACCAAAAAGTATCTAATTTTATCTACATAATTTCCAACCTAGTGCTTCAAACTCACACTGTATGTAGTGCTACCCACTCCCCCCAATACTAGTGCCTACGACATGCAACTTCCCCATTGTAATCAATGCTATCATCTTATATTATGACTGTTGTGTTGAATGCAAATTTTACTACAATGTACCTAAAATTAATCCTTAAATTATGCTACAATGTACCTGTTGACAATTCTCGAATTTTAAAGGAATGTACCTATTAATATTCTTCAAATTTTCTTACTATGTACCTGTTAATTTATTAACATTCTTCAAATTTTTGTACATATTACCTACTTAAAATTATCTGTTAGATTAAGGACCTGCCCGAAACGCTATGCGTTTTAGTTGTTTTAGAAGAATGTAAAAATATCAATCCTATGTACTCTCATAAACCCAATGTACCTTATATATGGGTCATGATTAGTAAGGATCTTAAGGCAAAAAAATATGCTGTACTGTGTAAATAATCAAAATAAGGCAAATAAGAGAAATTACAAACGTAAACAAAGCAAAATCTTCAGAATCCCAAGAAAGCATGAAACACATCTTGCCTCTGATCCAGCAACTGGTCTCTTCTCAGGGGGAAGGAGAGCCATGTAACGGGCAGCAAGACTCTTCTCAACATTAGGTGGAACCCAGTCAAATTTGAGCTTCTCTGTCTTCCCTGTCTCTTCATTGACAATATCCAAGTGATTTTCTGAAAGTAAAATTCTCATATGAAGAGAGAACAGGTACTTAAATTTAATGGAAGTGCTTAACACACTTAAAAAGTTTCAAGCAGTATATGACAAAGAATGCTGGGAAGATGTGAAGCCATGAGTGTAGCTCTCAATGTAACTACACTTGGGTAATTACACACACAAGCACATTAAAAAGAACTTTTTAGTGTCCGTATTTAACAAATGGAATGCACTAGGAAGTGAAATGGTGGAGGCAAAACTCCATATATAGTTTCAAAAGTAGATATGATAAGAGCCATTCTGACTTAATGCCCTGGTCTAATGAATTGCATATTAGCCCGATAGCCCCAGGGAGCCGAAGGTGCTCCCCAGAGAAATAAAGGTTTCAAGACATTCATGGGTCCTAAATCATGTGCCAGTATAAATCCCATTTATTCTTAAAACCAATATAAAATACACAATAGGATAAGCCTTATGAGTGGAGAAATTCATTTAACATTTTCAAAAATTATAATTTTGCTAGTATTAATTATGCCTACACTTTAATCCATTATGTATCTTCATATAGCTTTATATGTACAGTATAAAAATGAACTTACAAATGGGAAAACTACAATAAAATACTGAAGCCTTACCATGACAATACTCTAGTTCCTCTTTCTTCGTGCGTGGTGGTCGGTCAAATAGCTTGCCAATTACTATTCGTCCAATGTCTTCATCGTCATCCTCAACTTCATGGTCATCTTTCCCCCATCGACAGTTCATGCAGATTTTTCTATAAATCAAGGTAAAGCACATAACCAAAATCATGAGAAAGCAATTACAAGTAATTTTAATTCAGACGAACAATCCTTCTCCATCAACATTTTCATTATTTTAAACTTACAAACAAAAATTTAATTTGACAATCGTTAATTCGTTAGTAATCTAAAATGAGTAAAACAGTATTTAAAGTGTTATGAAGAATTAAAATTCTAAGATAAAAGTAGCTTTAATACAAGTCGCTTAACTTGAGAAAACCCCAGCCTGCCATCCTGAACATGCACACAGTCAGGTAAAATGTGATTAGCTCTGGACCTGGGAATCCTCGGTAGGTGTCAGCACTGCTGCCTTCTGACATAAAACCTGTCATGCTGGTAAACAAGCAGTTATGAAGCTTCACTCGGTAAAGCAATCACTAGAGCATTTAAGGCTCTGCAGATGTGCCTGATGATTGCGGAGTGTGCTTTTCTAGTGCCTCTTAAGTGTTTTCTATGACCCCGAAGGCAATTTTAGAAATATCTCTGCAGCACTTATTTACCTGAATTTACCCAATGGTCACTATCTCTCTAGTGGCCTTGATGAGGACAGGAAGATGGTGTCTTGTGAAAACTCCCCCTTTTTGTGCTGATGATTTTATCCACCTGGATTTTGAATTGCAACAATGTTTCGGTGTTTATGGCCTTGACGGGTAGGAAGTTCCATGTTACCTCTTGAATGAAAAAGTATCTCTTGATTTTAGTCCTACAGTGTGTTCGTTGAGCTTGAAGCTGTTGCTCCTTGTATGTGTTAAAGCTGACTTTTTAAAGAAGTCTAGATCAATATCCTTGAAATTGTTCAGCACAGTATTATAGAAGTTTCGATGAGATCAGCCCCGACATGTCTGGTTTGAAGTGTTGTTAGCCCTGTGGCCCTCAACCATTCCTGGTATGCGAGTCAACTTAGTTCTGGGATAAGTTTTTGTCGCCTAGTGTTATGCCCAAGAGTCAAGTCAGCTTGACTTCATACATCTTATCTATGACAACAGATTCTTAACTTAGGGAATAACCAAATACGACAGCTCTGAAAATATCTACACATTTTGGTCACTTGAGAAGTTAAAGATAAAAGGCCCATTAATACTAACCTCCAGAAGTGAAGTTCAAATCCTGGACATTTATCTCCACATTTATTACACTTGGCTCCAGCTCCTAAATCATGTGCCAGTCGTGGTTTTCTTTTCCTTCTATTTTCTATGTCGAAAATATATGGGTTTGGCCTCACACTAGTACTGATTTCTTCCGACATTGTGACAGTATCTGTTGTTTCTGTAGAATAAACAAAGTAAATATAAATAGCAACATAGATGACTGTAAACAGCATGGACTAAAATGCCTTTTACCTGATTTATCAGGATAACCAACTTTCTTAAAAACTGAAAATACATATTGACCATTCCTTATTACCCACAGTCTGAGCCAGGCTCAATGTTTACAATCTAGTTTGGTAGTTACCTAATTACCCTTAAACAACTGCAAGCTCTCTTATCAACATAGAGACAAATGCAGTTCTTAAAATTCCACCATTTGGATTGATTGTACAGTACATTCAAATATAATTTAAGTCTTTCCAACATGTATGCAGCTAATATCCAGGTGTCGGGCTTCTGGTAGTCCAATAGAATGTTGGTGCCTCATTACTTGATGGATGTCCATTGACCTTGCCCATGCTGTGTTGTACTTGGGCATTTAATAATCATTTAAATTGTAGCTGGTGGTGTTCTGCACCACTCTCTCCACCTGGCCATTCTTCTCCCACAGGTAAACCCAGTCTGAATTGTCAGAGTTACAAATAAACTTCAGAAGATACTAAAGAGACCCCTACCAGAAATCAAACATTGAATGTAATTAAACATCCTTTTCTGGCGGGCCACCAGTAACTCCATCTCCTTCCCGGCGGGGGTTAAGGGGTCGGAGGGTTTGGCACGAGTGGCTCCAGAGTTAGGTAGCAGCCTGGCCAGAACATAAGGTAATCTGGACTGACACCTGTTGGTGGTCACACACATCAAGATTAGAACAGTTACCCCACATCACAGATGGTTTGCCTTGTTTTCATTGGAGTGCTTCAATTTAAGAGGGAGCCTGATGGCCGAGTTGACAGCACTCGGGGTTCGTAGTCCTAGGGGTCCGAGTTCGATCCCCGGCGGAAGGCGAAAACAAATGGGCAGAGTTTCTTTCACCTTAATTTTACTGCTGTTACCTAGCAGCAAATAGGTACCTGGGAGTTAGACAGCTGATACTGGCTGCTTCCTGGGGATGTGTGTGTGAAAATTAGGATTAAGGACTTGCCCGAAATGCAATGCATGCTAGTGGCTGTACAAGAATGTAAGAACTCTTGTATATATAAATAAAAAATAAATAAAAGTTTCGTTAAGCAGTTGTTTTTCTTGTTGTGCTTATGCTTTCTGGTGAATTTTTGCCCCAGTTTTGGTAGCTAATCTCTGATCCCTTGCTTTCCTTGCCTGATGGAGCGAGCCAGATTCTAGTCCTGGCTCCTTGTAGGTGATGGTTAGGTCTCCGAGGCCTCATGAGTTGAGTTAAGGATTGAGCGATTACAGAGTTAGGCTCAAAGAGATACTTATGGGTACCTCCTAGAAATGTAACAATTATTCTGCAAACTATAATATTTAGGAATGTTTTAATATTAACTAAATGTTTCAAACAAACATTACTATAATATGGCCTATTTTGCAGGAACTGAACTCTGCATAAAATGGAATAAAAATAAATACAGTATGTAAACTACCTTTGAAAGAAAGCAGTCACAACAATATTACTAAATGTTTATATTTTACAGCTGCCACGTGAATCCCCTGAATATTAGTGGAACTGCCTTTTCCCTTCACCTTCAATGCCTCTGCACTGGAAGTCTACATCTACACTAGCCCAGTTGAGTCATCAGTCCTGCCACCTCTCCATACCCTCCAGGGCCTGGCACGGCCTGGTACGACTCAGACAAGCCGGGCGCCTCTGCTGACCGGTAGTTTGCCCCCACAAACAAGCAGTTAGCCGCCTTCAACTGGCAGTGGTGCAGCTCAACAACAAGGCGCCGCCAGTCACAACGAGCAGTTTGCTAATTGACAAGATGTCCACCATGCGTTGACACTGGATGAGTCATCACCGTCGGACTATATAAAGGGCACTGCCTCCCTGGAGAGCCAGTCTCTCCCTTAGTGCTCTAGATCACCTTCGTGTCTCACCCATCGTCCGCCTCCAGCCAACATTGTGTGACTGATGCCACGGTGGTATGGTAGCTGTCTTCAGTACACCAGTATATCTTAATGCTTTTATTCATTGCTTATAGTTTATTTTTACATTTAAGGTCATACTAACTTGTTAACCTTTGCATTACATGACAGCCAAGTACTGTCATGTGTCATTTTTGTTCATTACTATTTCAGTAAATTGTTTAATTATTTATTTGATGATTTTCATTTGTTTCCACCTGCGACTTACACACTGCAAGGCCAATAGCAGCATTTTTTTTATTTGTGTGAGGAAGAGCCATACCATTATAGCTGTCATACCATTCAGTATAGCTGCAATACCACAACCCATCACACAGTACAATACTAACTTGGGTTATCTTTTGACACTGAAGATGTGAAATGAACTTGAATACTATACAGTATATTACAGTACAGGGGTAAAGATATTTGATAAGGAAGACTTCTTTTACAATAGCCACTAACACTGTCAACTACTGACACTAAAAGTGAGCCACTGTGAATCTTCCTATCATTCCTTATCTGATAGCGCACATCCACTAGCTTAAGGAAAACACTATTCTAATAGGACACTTAATACAGTACGGTATTTATAAAAGCTTCTAAATACAAATGAATTATAGTAAAATTATTTGTAGCTAAATGTTTTGGAGAAATTTAATACATAGCTTACTAATCAATACAGTTAAGTTCAATGTTCATTGTAAATGTTATACTGTATATATATAAAACAATAAATAAAAATTTATTGCATCTGAATGAGCGAGGTATCACCAGTTTCTTGGCTTATGCCTATGAAAAGTATATCTCACCAGCATTCAAAATCCCCATGTTCAGTGCCACATATGTCAACTAGTGAGCATTAACTTTTGATTTGTATATGCAATGGTAGCATGGTAGAAACAATGGGCAGAGTTTCTTTCTTCCTATGCCCCTGTTACCTAGCAGTAAAATAGGTACCTGGGTGTTAGTCAGCTGTCACAGGCTGCTTCCTGGGGGTGGAGACCTGGTCGCGGACCAGGCCGCAGGGACACTAAAGCCCTGAAATCATCTCAAGATAACCTCAAGATATGGTGCAGTGTATGAAATGCACTGGTGTATTTTCCAGGTAATTTGACGAGTGTTAATTTTTGCATCCAGAGTATGACAATTTGTTTTCCATGCCAACTCCAAATGTCATACTGTATTACATCTAATATTATTATTCCTAGGTGTCTTACTGGTCTGTCAACCTGAGGTTTGGGGATCTTACTTTATTGCCTGACAAGAATAGAAAAAAAAAGAACGTCTTTCGTCTAACGATCAAAATATTATTTTCTTTATGATTCTCGTAGAGCATGCATATGGATATAAAAAATATGGGTCACACATTTTTTTCTCAAAAATATGTATATCTAATATGTTAATATCTACCATATTAACATATAATACAACGTACATGTGGGATATATTGTACTGTATGTAAATACTTGGGTAATTTTTTGACACCTTGTTGTACAGTTAACTTCATTTTGATTCACAATTGGGGATCTCGGGTTCGATTTCCAGACAGAACAGAAATGGTTGGGGCACATTTTCATTCATACAATGCCTCTGTTTACCTTGCAATAAATAGGTACCCAGGAGTTTTCTTAGGTAAGGACTTGCCCGAAACGCTGCGCGTACTAGTGGCTTTACAAGATTGTAATTACCATATTATGTATCCTCACAATCCCAATGTACCTTCTTGTATATATATAAATAAAATAAAAATAAAATAAGTTGAGCAACTGTTGGGTTGCATCCTGGGGAGGCTCAGTAGTTTGAGCTTGGGAGAGATCGTTATAGGCTTTATGTATGTATGTATAGTAGGCATCCTTTATGGATACATACATACATGAAGTACACATGTATACATATATACATGAAGTACGTATGTATACATGCACACAGTACTTCATACACAGGCTTCCTGTTCCTGACAAAATAAATTAAAATAAGAGGATTTTTTAACCGGTGTTGCTCAGAGACCACCAACTGCCCAAAATATGGGAACTTTACCCTGTCAATAAGATGCAACAACAAAATTTTTAACTGTAACAGTACAATAATATCCGGCCCTCAAGTCATTTTCACTGGCCCTTTGACTGACTTGAAAGAATCATAAAAGAAAAGAAATATACTTGTTCCAATTACTGTACTGTATACACAAATTTCATCCCCTTGTAATTTACAAATTATCACTTGACAGGAAAGAACAAATCAAACTATTTCCTATGTTTGACCTAACGACACTGCTCAATTTTTAATGTACCAAATGTGAAGTTTGTGAGCTTAAAGCTCCTAAATTATTTTCATACATATAACAAAATGTTTTGTTCACTTTTCTTTATGTAAGTGCTTAGTAAAATATATGGAAGTAAATAATAAATAAATAAATGTTTATTTAGGTAAGGTACATACATACATAGATTTTACAAAGATTGATCGATTTATAGATAGAGCTAGTACATACAATGCCTAAAGCCACTATTACGCAAAACGTTTCGGGCATTTTTATGCCCGAAAATGCCCTTATTCAATATTTTTTTTTTCTATGTTTAAGTCCATAGTAAAAACTTGGAAATAAATTTGGTACAATACAATACTATATTACAAAAAAAAATTATTTCTATGGACTGTGTAAGTGCTCAGCAAATAAAAATAAATTGGAAAACACGTACTGTACTGTACATATCTACTGTTAATTTCAGTTTCGTAATCTACCGTGTGTGAAAATAATAGAAGAACCCTAGTGTTGGCGAGCCTCTACAACATTAGAGTACAAGGGCTGCACTCTGGTGTGTGGAATATTGGCCTCTATACACTTACTTTTATTATTAATCACATTGAATACTAATATTTATTATTAAGATAACCAATATTAAATTATTTATTTTCCAAGTATTATTTTTAATATAACATTTACTGTATTTATTCAATTGTATTTATATATCCTGAACTGATGATCTCACTGCTATGGTTACCTTGAGGTTACCTTGAGGTGCTTCCGGGGCTTAGCGTCCCCGCGGCCCGGTCGTCGACCAGGCCTCCTGGTTGCCGGACTGATCAACCAGGCTGTTGGACGCGGCTGCTCACAGCCTGAAGTATGAATCACAGCCTGGTGGATCAGGTATCCTTTGGAGGAGGTGCCAGAGGAATTATATAATTCAGAATTATACATGATGATACTTTAAACCAGCCATTTTTTTTCACTTAATAGGGACAGGAAATCAGTAGAACCCCTCCCCCCCCCAAGCCAACTACTGACCCATCCCAGGGTACAACCCACAACAGTTGCCTAACTCCCAGGTACCAATATACAGCTAGGTGAACAGAGGCATGAGGGTGAGAGGAAACATGCCCAACTGTTTGTCCTGCCCAGAGATTAGACCCAGCATTCTTTTATCCAGTAATTTAACCCAAGTAATATATTTAAATACGTTCACATTGAGATATTAAATTAGCATTCTTGTTGAAGGCTAATCCGGGTCCAGCCTGAGCTAGGCCTACGGCCTACCTGGAACCCTCTGAGTGGAAACCAAAAGTTGTCATAGGGTCTTAGCCGAGTGAAGTGATCTCTAAGCACAGCGGGAAGACATGGGGAAGTAGGGGAAGTAAGGAAAGTGGTGGGTAAGTGAAGGGCAGAGACGAGACTATTTACTGTGTGGGGTGGCCCCACCCACCTGTCAGGATCAGCTGGGTCAACCCTCCTAATAACATGCGTTTTACTCACCACTGCTGCCTTCCTAGCTAATATTGCTGTGTGTGTGTGTGTTCTGTGTTAATATCAATCATCAGTCGACTCGTCTCGGGGAGTTAGAGGTGGAGTATGGCGAGACTCAGAGACTTAAACACGCCACAACAACAAGAGGAGTCTGCGCCCTGAGCCTGATGGCGGAGGTGCCACCCGCTGCCCACAAACTTATCTTCAACGGCATTCTTCACCATTAATAACACCTTTACCAAGGAGTAGATTAATTTAGACTTTATCTCAACTTATAATAATATGAAGAGCAAGTCAAGATGGAGCAAGAAAGAGGCTCTGTAATAATTCTTAAATAACTCAATCTGGGACAAGCAAACTTAAGTATAGACGAGTAAATTTATTTGTTAAAGGAGGATCTGTGGGGTTCGAACATCCGTAATGAAAATAAAAGAAAACCTAATTTTGCCGCTATAAAAGTATTTGAAAGTACTTAAAACTTTATTTTACGGATTATATATCTGCTGTTAACTATATGAAATAAATTCCGAATGCGTGACGTCATTATGCATTGGGGTTAACAGAAGTGTATGATAAATTTTGTAGATAAAAGTTTCGTTATCTAAAGATAATGGTCACATGCTTTTCAGATAACAATATTTTCCCTGTGTATTATCGATGATAGTCAATAGTACCCAATTTACGTTGCCATTGAAATTGAAATTGAAATTGAAATAAGTTTATTGAGGTAAAATACACACAAAGGGATGAGGTAGCTCAAGCTATTCTCACCCCATTCAGTACAACGTGTTAATATATACATAGACACACATCACAAATAAACATATTACCAAACATTCTGAGAGGTAAACATATACATTTCCTCTGGCATTAAGATATCTAGAGCAAAGCACAAGGGGATCCTTGTGTAGAGTGCGAAAATTAACTTACAACCCGTCCTCGACTCAAGTCCATTACATCCAGCGGTCGACTCCACAGACGAATTCATAGATTTTAACATGCTGTTCATTCAAAACGGGAATGTTCTCAAATATAAATTAATTATATAATACATTAGCATATTGTGCATGTATAGGCATAGGCTAGGAGTTTAGGTTCTGTTGGCGATTATTTGTATTTGTAGTAAGTGGGTGAAGCATTTATATCGTTGTGGTTCCAACAAAATTCGTCAGTGGAGCATTTGTTCCGGAAGTGTTCGAACGAAATCAGTTGTGAGTCGTGTATAACCCAGCCCGTCCTCCAAACAAAGATCCAAAAGTGATTCCATGCACCCGCCAAACCCCCTGTTTATGAATGAAAAACGGTTTACACACGACTCACAACTGCTGACGTTCGAACATATCCGGAACAAGTGCTTCACTGACGAATTTTGTTCGAATCACAACGCTATAAATGCTTCACCCACGTACTACAAATACAAATAATCGCCAACAGAACCTAAACACCTAATCTATGCCTATATATGCACAATATGCTAATATATTATGATATTATTTTATATTTGAGAACATTCCCGTTTTGAATGAACAGCATGTTAAAATTTCTGAATGCGTCTGTGGGGTCGACCGCTGGATGTAATGAACTTGAATCGAGGACGGGTTGTGTATAAACCATTTTTCATTCATAAGCAGAGGGTTTGGCGGGTGCACGGACTCACTTTTGGGTCTTTGTTTGGAGGACGGGCTGAACTTTTAATATTCGTGCCCGAAACAGTTACAAAGTTCCAAGTACCACAAACTATTTGGTCCAAAATCAGTGGACCCTCTCATCCCTCTAATGAGAGATCCAACATCACTCTTACTACTTAGAGAAAAACTGATTAGTGCTGTTTATAGGCGGGAAAGTGTTGCCAACGCACCTGCGGGCAACCAATATGCAAGCTGGTTGAGTAGAAATGTTACCAATCTCATTAAACTAAATATTCCTATTATATATCATTGGCACTAGCCAATGATATTCTATTATATCTGCACCCTGAAATACAAGTGTCTTAATATTACATCTCAATCAGCAAAAAGAACAAGGAAAACCCAGCACTCCTGAAAGCAGCAACACTTGAAACCACTGATTTCTTTATAAATAACTTACGGCCTCACGAGCACTATGCTTACGCTGATGGGTCTCTTCAAATGTCAACAGGTCGCACTGCAGCAGCCTGTAGAATATACAAAGACAACATATTCAGACAGACCACAAGTGTGAGACTGAATGACTGGCTTAGCTCCACACATGCAGAATTATCTGCACTACAACTGGCCACTAACGCGCTGAAGAACAGTGGAGGAATAATTTTCTGTGATTCACAAGTCAGTTCTTCAGGCCCTTAAAACCTCAACATGCAAAATAGATACTAGGAGTGTTGTAACATACATTATAAACAACATTAGTTATGCACAGAGCAAGAGTTTCAGAGTCTCATTTGTATAGATACCATCTCACATAGGTGTTGTCCAGCATGATGACACAGACAAGGCAGCTAAAACTGCATGTGATAAGCCTGAAATTGAGTTGGATATGGGCATTCCAATCTCTGCTGTAAAAGCCGCAATATTTCAGGAAATTAGGGAAGACAGAAGAGCAATCACTGACACACAAAGGCCAGAAAGCATGAGTATAAAGAGCTATGGCATGTTTAGTATCGAGAATTATATGTACGGGCAGCATAAAATATCCACTAAACAGTGTGACATTGTAATTGCCAGAATTAGGCTGGGATATCGATATCTATGGCAGGTGGCTGCAGGTAATGAATCCCCCAATGGTGAACATTCCAATTAAATACTATATGAACAAGAGCTGGGACATACTCTCCAACACTATAATTGCCCTGTTATCAGTGATTTCAGACCAAATGGTATGAGGTACTTTGAGCTCTGTAATTACTTCACACATTCAGGAATATTAGAAGACATTCTTGTGCTGTTCCCAGATTTTGCTAGTGGAAGCTAATAGATCAATCTTACATTTCATGTTCTCTCCTGATTCCATGAATGACTGGCCGTCCTGTGAGGTGGGGATGTTGGATGAGCTTGTAGCTGGTTTTTATCAACACTGTGTGTGGTCCTTCATACAGAATACGGAAGCAGCACATTGCTGTGTATACCTAAGCTTGTTAAACAAAAAAATATATATGCTCGTCATTAAGTGTTGACGAGTGTGTTTTATAGCTAGTCTAGACTAAACGCGGGCTCACCATAGCCCGTGCTACTTGGAACTTTTTGTTCCAGGTAGCGAATCTTAAACAACAACAACTAGACTAACTCCTTGACGTGCACGTGCTCGGATTTAAACTTCTGGGATTAAACTTGCCAACACGAAGGAATTATCGCTATTGAAGTCTTCATTTAAAAGGAATTAACATATTTATGGCTGACAGTAAATTCTTTTTTCCGATAAAGATAACATGTTATGCAGATATTTGCTCCAGCGGTTTATTGTTAGTTTTGTTATAATATTTGGAACAGCCCAATATATCTTTTTATGTATTAAAATCCCAAACATATGAGATTAAATGTTCTCAAAGTATCAGAATAACAGACACGCAATAATAATACAAAGTAATACAATTATTTTATTATTGCTATTGCTATTATTTTAAAATTTTAATATGAAACAGATTTGTATAGAGAAAAAATTATTTTACGAATACTAAATTTGGTAATAAGTACGCAAGTAAATGAGTTTAAAGCTAACTCTTACGACACTATGCCGAGTACGTTCAAGCCTAGCACCATGACGTTAGTTGAGTTCATTTATTATGCACCCCATACCCATCCTGTGGACGGTAGTGGAAAAGGTTGCAGAAGCACATAATGGGCTCAAGGACTGAACCCCAAAATTCGTTTAGTTAAGCAAGTTGTAGTATTGATAAGCAATAGTTACAAAATTTAATGTGTAGTGTGATGTCAACAAATATTTGGTTCGAGATCGAATGCAAGTACATAGTGTCTAAGCTAAGCAACTTACATATGTGGTGAGCTAGTTACATATATTGATGTGTTTACCCTGCCCCATCCAGTGGGCAGAGGTGGAAAGGTTACAATCACCCACATTTACTACCTGCCGTTAGCAAGCTGGGAATACTTGGTTAACATTTCTGGTAGTGGGTCATTGTGACTGAAATATTTACACATTTCTTGAATACTTGTTGGAGAACTCTCTCTAAATTCACGTATCTTGTCGCACTCCATCACATAGTGACGGAGGGTGTGCGAATAATTTTGTTGACACAGTTTACATTTGGTCAGGTCTACATTAGCAGATAATGAGAATTCCCAGATACATGTAACCAAGTCTAAGCCGTGCAGTAGTAACATCTAAAAGTCTGTTGATTTTATTGGATGATCCATAGATGTGTGGCTCCTCTTGCATGATAGTATGATAATAGATGAAATTATTGGTGTCGATTTCACTTTGCCTCAGATCTACAAGATTTTGTTGAAGTTCTCGGTGTACTATTGCTCTCGGACTGCTTATTGACAATCCAAGGTTATACTCAACTTCTCCTTTAAAGGCAAATTCTTTGGCTAACTCTCAGCTCTATCATGCAATCGGAGGCCAACATGAGATGGAGTCCACATGAAATGGTCTCTGTTACCATCATTAATAATTTTGTTGTGTTTGTGTCTAGCTTTAGACACGAGCATGTTACAGTTATATACGCATACGTGCCCAGCACATATGTTGGGTATGCTATACATGCCTAGCACATATGTTGGGTACGCTATATGTGCCTAGCACATATGGTGGGCACACTACATACCTAGCACCATGTTGGGTATCAAGCCATGTAATGATAACGACAAACAACATTTATTAATGAAAGACATTGGCTATTTTCCCTTTTTGAATATACCCGAAACGCTATGCATGTTACAGTATTTTAATTAATACGTGGTTGCTCAATAGCGTATTCTAATTTGCCATAGTCTACCATATTTTGTGGTAGTTTTCTATATTTATTATCAAAGAATATGAGTTCTGCGCGCGCAGGGTCTATTGTAAAAAAAAAGTAGAGTAGTGAATTTTTTTATTTATTTTTTATTTTTTTATTTATATATACAAGAGTTCTTGCATTCTTGTACAGCCACTAACACGCATAGCGTTTCGGGCAATTCCTTAATCCTAATTTTCACACACACACACACACACACACACACATTCCCAAGAAGCAGCCTGTAGAAGCTGTCTAACTCCCAGCTGCTAGGTGATCAGGTACATCAGGGTGAAAGAAACTCTGCCAATTTGTTTCCGCCTTCGCCTGGGATCGAACCCGGACCCCTTGGAACTATGACTTCGAGCGCTGTCATCTCAGCCGTCAGGCCACCTAATAATTAAATGCTACTTTTAGGCCTACATATTGAAATTGAATTGAAATTTAAATAAGTTTATTGAGGTAAAGTACACACAAAGGGATGAGGTAGCTCAAGCTATCCTCACCCCGTTCAGTACAACATGTTCGTATATAAATATGCACACATCACAAACAAAAAACATATTACCGCACATTCTGAGTGATAAACATATACATTTCTTCCTTTACACGTGCAGTATGTTACCAATTTCAATTTCTTTCTTTATTATGCACCTTATACCCATCCCGTGGGCGGTGGTGTAAAGAATTACAGAGGCACATAATCGGTTCAGGAACTGAACCCTCTAGTTCGTTTAGCTAAGCAAATAACAATCTTTTGACGCTAGTTACACAATTATTAATGTTGTAACTAGCGTCAAAAGATTCGTACACACAAATAATTTTATGAATAGGTATAAAGACAATTTGAAATAGGCAGTCAGACAATTTAACAAAAGGTTAACAATTAACCAATTTATCAATTAACAATTAACTCACTAGGTAGTGAAGAAACAGAAATCATTATATAACAAAACTTACCTTTAAAGTTTTCTTCAGTAAGTATGGAGAGATATAAGAATTTTGCACCAAGATTGTACAAAAATCTTGGTGCAAAATTCTTATATCTCTCCATACTTACTGAAGAAAACTTTAAAGGTAAGTTTTGTTATATAATGATTTCTGTTTCTTCACTACCTAGTGAGTTAATTTATGATAAACTTTCAGGTATATAAAAACCGCATCAACGTTGTGAGCCGCAATGATTTTTAGTACATCAGTTTTTTTTAAGTTGTTGGCCTTAGGGAATTTATTTGTAAAAAAAATACAATGTATTATTCGAGAGGATGTGGTTGAATTCTTGTATTATGTTAACCCACTTTTCGTCATCAAGCCAACCTGTTCTCTTCTCGAACTCGTTCTTTCAACACGTAGATATGCAAAGAATCTGATCAAGCGACCATATGAAGGCTCTGGTATACAACTGGCTCCAGCTTCATCCTAATATTAACATGATTGTAGCTTAGTACTTAATCAAGTTGATTCCTAATGTAAACAAATAAAATGAGTTTCTTGGACCAGGCTTCAGATGAGCTGTTGGGGAATATCAGCCCTTAGCTAGCTTTTTGCTAGCAGCAAAAAGAGGGGGGTAGGGGTACCTTCGATAAGCCGCCGGCTTCCTGTCCTTGCTGAGGCTACTAGTGTTGGTGGCTCTCGGGTAAACTCAGATTTCACTAAGAACATCAATAATAAAGAGAGAGAGAGAGAAGTCTACTTGAGAGAAAACGTGTGACAGATTTAGCAATAGAACTGTAGACATAGAGACTGAAACAGACGGGATAGCGGCTTGATAATAAGGGTCCCCCTATTTAAATCTTTGAATATGTTATATATTAAGTCGCTGCATATCCTCGCAAGTATACTGCATATATATATAAAACTCTGAACTGTAATGCCAATCCTGGCCTTAAGTGCTTCCTAGAAGGTTGTAACAGAACCCATGGGCACCAAACTAGAAACAAATACCTATTTGATATTCCAAGAGAGCGCCTTAACCAAACTAGATATACTCTACAAATCAAGGGACCCAGAATGTGGAATGACCTTCCCAATCATTCAGAGGTTGTACCTCTCTCAACCAGTTTAAGAGAAAAACTAAGTACTACCTAATAAACTTCATGTAACCTACCTTACCTCCTAAATGTCAACCTATGTCTTGCTATTTTCAAACATTATTGATTATTGTTTAACTGCTGATATGTGCCATGTATTAACTTAAAGAAAATTGTAATCCTTTATTAAGTTAAAATTCCTTCTGCTGTTCTGTTGCATTTTCTGCTGTTCTATCCATCATGAAATTATTATCATTCTCTTTTTTTTCCTTATTTTCAATTCAATTTATGCTGTTTTTTTTATTTTTTTTGTTGCGACAATTTTTTTATCTGAATAAATATCTTATCTTATATTATCTTAAGGACTTATAAGGAGAAACGATGAGAAAGTTGGGAAAGGAGGTCGAGAGACAGACAGGAAAGAGAGAAGGGAGGAGAGGCGGGAAGGGAAATGGGTGGCGCAGATGAAAGAGATGGGAAAGTATGCAAGAAGAAAAAAAAAAGTGGGAAAGGATGCAGGAAATTATGAATAAAAGTGTTAAAGGGGTGCAGAAAGAAGAGAGAGGAAACGAGCAGAAAGAGATAAACGGGAGGTGAGCACAAATGATTGCAAAAAGGTGTGGAAGGGATACACGAAGAAAGAGAGAGAGAGAGAGAGACTTAGCGAGCGAAGAAAAGCAGTGACGAAGTAAGGGGAAAAAGAAGAGATCTAATGAGGAAAGGAAAAAGAAGGGAAGAAGAGGGAGAATAGGGGACAGGCGTAGATAGTTAAAAAAAAAGACCGGAAGGGACCTGATGGCAGACATGGAGAAGATAAAAAAAAGGGAGGGAGGGGGTAGAGAGGGACGAGGGAGAGAGGTAGGCAGGAAGGAAGAGGTACCTGAGGGCTGGGTGCCATGGCGTGTTTGTTTACGTTCGTCGTTACAATAGCCAGAGCCGAGGGCGGGCGGCCAGCAACCCGCCTTGCCAAGGGCCAACACCGCCTTTATGACTCCCGGGAAAAACTTCCCCAGCGGTGTAAAGCGCGAGGCTTGCAATGATTTCTTCAATTTTTGAAATTGAAATTGAAATAAGTTTATTGAGGTAAAATACACACAAATTGATGAGGTAGCTCAAGCTATTCTCACCCCGTTCAGTACATCGTGTTTATACATACATATAAACACATCACAAACAATAAACATATCACCAAAATTTTTTGGTAATATGAATATTTTGGTTTTCTTCAATTTTGTTTAAGACATTTTGGGGTATTTTGTATTTGTAGAGATTTGAAAACAGGCTTATTTTGCATATTGTTTTGGAGTTTCTCGTGTGTTATTTCCATTTTAATGTAGCTAATAATTTTTTTCCGTAATAAATAGTATATACATCTGGAGTAGAGAATCTTATTCGACTGGGAAAGGTCTATGTTTAATATTAAGTAATTATTAGTATGATTGCGGCTGAATAATTGTTACAATACTGGCAGTACCATTTTCATATCCAAATTATGTTGCACAAAATACCTAAAGATGAAGATTAAAACGAGAGTGAACAAAGGAGAAAGATTCACTGCCTTCGCAAGACTCTTTTCCTCTTCAAGCAACGCCAGATTCGTTCTTAAACCATTGTTTCACAAGACTCATCACGCCACTCGCCTCCATCCTAGCATGAGCCGTCCACGAAATCTTCATTCCTATTTCCAGAAATACTCGATCATTTGCCTCTCGAAGGGCGTAACCCGCCTGCCAGGCAACAGAGAATGGTCCCTAAGGAACGGGGACCCTGAGCTCACACTCATGCCTTCCCTAATATTTTGTTAGGACTTTATAATGCTCAGAGGAAGCATCTGGCGCTTTTCACGTGGTAGCAATCTGCGCGGTAAATTTTCCATCAGTTGGCTCCAGAGTTTTTCCTGTGTCAGAGAGAGAGAGAGAGAGGAGGGAGGGGGGACTATGGAAAGCGTGTCAGCGGTGTAATCTCCACTGGGAGACCTGGAGGTGGATAGGGGGTCCTCCTTCCCCGCCAGGAATAATACTGGGAGGGCGCATGAGGTTATTACTTTCGACGTAAATGACCAATAAATTGATTTTAGAGCTTTGAACAGTGATACGTGTTGCGGTGAACATCTCGTATAACAGGGGCTGCACTGTGTTCTCTATATATGTCTATGCGTGGTAAAACTCCGTTCAGGAATTTGGCATCGTAAATGGTTAAGAAAATAAACTTAAGAGACTATACCACAGAAACCATATAATCTTTTTATCACCCAGACGTCATCGTCATGTTTTCATTTCAGATTACTGCGGCCATGCAGCCCACCCACAACGTGTGTGAAATATATATATAATATATATATATATATATATATATATATATATATATATATATATATATATATATATATATATATATATATATATATATATATATATATATATATATATATATAATATATATATATATATATATAAAAGAAAGGTTCACCTCTTGTTTTAATTATGTCCTCAACATTTCTGCTAGGGTATTCATTATTGACTATTAACAAGAACCTTCCTTGGTGCTGGGTCGAGAGCATGGTTGTCATAGGCGTCGACAACACTTTGTACCTGACAGGGAGCTCACTTCAAGTATTAAGACACATTCCTATGTTGATTCCCTTAGTGTTACTACAGCGTGAAAGCCACCATTCCTTTCCGAGGCTGTTACATCTAGAAAAGGCAGCTTCTCTTAATTCTGCATTTCGTATATGAAACTTAGCACGGAAATTCGCTTGAATGCATTTTAAAACTTCAGTAAGCTCTCAATGTCAGGTACCTGCAAGAATGTATCAACATTTCTACATTAAAATTAAAATTTAGGTCCATGTCAGCAAGGACTTTCTGTTTAATAGTGTCTATGTAAAAATTCGCAATAGTACACCAATGGGGAACCCATGGTGACACCATCCATTTATTTTTACACGAGGCTATCTGATGCTCAGGAAGGGTGCCTCTTTAGTACATGCTTTGATTAGTTTCCTAAACATGTATTCAGGGATGTCGGTAGAAGTACAAACTGGATCTCAATAGACTGTCAATCATCATTCCAATAGTCTCATCCACAGGCAAGTTGGTGAACAGTGCCTGAACATCCAGGGACAACCTCATACATATATTTGACAACAACTGTTCAAAAGCCTCATCCAGCTCCACAAGGTGGGGGCACGTGCCCAAGATACAGCGAGAAATTTTCCTCATGATTGCGACACTGAGGCGCTGGAACAGAAAACTGGCCACTCTTGGGTCTCTGGTTTGCTTAATGAGTTTATCTTCCGCCTCCTTTATGAACTTAAGCAACCACTTGGGCTAGACGTTAGAGCGACGATCTCGCTTCATGCTGGTCGGCGTTCAATCCCCGACCGTCCAAGTGGTTGGGCACCATTCCTTCCCCCCGTCCCATTCCAAATCCTGATCCTTTCCAAGTGTTATATAGTCGTAATGGCATTGCGCTTTTCCGTGATAGTTCCCTTTCCCCATTCATGAACTTAAGTGCACATTTATCTCAGGCGCTCAGGAGGTCTCAGAGCCTGCAAAGTCCTTGTACTTTCTAGTTTTACGGGTCTCCTTATAGATGGCAGTCCCACTATCCTTAGCTTCACTGTGCCGAAGATAGGTTTCAGCCAATGTAGATTCACACATGTAGTCCTACACAACCTGTTTACTATCTCGCCATGGTGGCATGGTAACTCCATCTGACGCTTGTGATTGTTGTCAGGTCTGCTCATCTGAGGTTCTATTTGTGCTGGACACGTAGCTGTAATCAAACTTCTCTTAATTACGCCACTGACTGCTTCATATCTAACAGTGATTTCCTCCGACTTACGACAGATAAGAATACGGTTGCCGTATTGGCTTACCAACACAGCCGCAGACGAGCCGGTGTTCAGTGGAGATAGGCGCAGAGTAACACAAATACTTATAGGGGCCCGATGGCCTAGGCAGGTGTTCAAGGAGTAATTACGGACAGCCATGAGGGGTCTGAACAGCAAGGAGGCGTGTTTTATCCGTCTCACAAGCTGCAGGGGCAATGTTATATTTTTAGTGCTCTGTAGGATCACGTTCACTAATTCACTCGCAGCACTGCTCAGCTTTCGATTATGGACGGTAGAGCGACTGTCTCACTTCATGCAGGTCGGCGTTCAATCCCCGACCGTTCAAGTGTTTGGGCATCATTCCTTTCCCCCGTCCCATCTGATCCTTATCCTGATCCCTGCCCAGTGCTATATAGTCGGCTATATAGGCTTGTCGCTTTCTCCTAATAATAGGGTGACGGTTTCACACTTCGTAGCACTGGTCGAGGGTAAAGATGAAAGCAATGCTATCTCTCTCTTACCTTGCATATACCAGCACAAACGAGTTTAACCACTGGTCATCTTTATGGGAGAGGTTTAACACTTTCATGGACATTGCTTTTAGGAGTTTATCACACAGTGTTAATCTTAGGCTATCGAAAGAGGGTGCGCAAATTAGAAAGGTAAACTTGGCAATGCTAAGGACCTTGTGAGGAGGTAGAGCTCATCCCGTGCATCAAAACACACATTCTTGCTTCCATCCTACTCAGGTCGTTCAGCTCCTTCAGGATTACATCAATGGCATTCGGGTCCGAAGACAGCAGCAGCACACTTTCGGTGGTGGTGATCACTGAGGCTCCTGGTAATCCTGCATCCATGATTGGCTGACCAGGCGAGACGATTTCACACATTGAAAGATTCAGGGGTGACGATTCATACTTTGAAAGATTCAATGTGACGATTTCACACTTTGAAAGATTCAGTGTGATGATTTCACACTTTGAAAGATTCAGGGGTGACAATTTCAC
Organism: Procambarus clarkii; assembly: GCF_040958095.1. Taxonomy (NCBI): domain Eukaryota; kingdom Metazoa; phylum Arthropoda; class Malacostraca; order Decapoda; family Cambaridae; genus Procambarus; species Procambarus clarkii. The sequence continues at coordinate 16,351,584 of NC_091206.1, read as the reverse complement.
ACTTTGAAAGATTCAGGGTGACGATTTCACACTTTAAAAATTCAGGGGTGACGATTTCACACTTTAAAAGATTCAGGGTGACGGTTTCACACTTTGAAAGATTCAGGGTGACGGTTTCACACTTTGAAAGATTCAGGGCGACTGGCAGAGGTTTCCGTGTCCCAGATGTTGAGCGCGCTGGTCAACCTGCTTGAGACTTTATAGTAGCCATGCAGAAAAGAATGGCTGGGTCTCCCGCTGCTGGACACCCAAACAACAGTGTTGATTCTTTACTGAATCCCGCTGAAACGAAGGGGGAAACAAGGAAAGGTTTGTTTAAACTGTTTCTAATAGCACATCTCTTTTTTAATCGGGTTGAGAGCTTTTGAAATTCTAGATTAATTTTCGGCTTTGTTTTCGGGGCGGTGAGTAATGCAGGCTCGTGCTGCATGAGTCGCTGCTTCGCTGTCCTGAGTAACACCAAAATTTAGTTGATGTGGCAATAGTTTCCGACAGCTGCCCTGGCAACGAGGCGGCAAAGTGTGTTACCCACGGCAATAGGTCTCACCTAATTGTGCTTGCGGGGGTTGAGCTCTGGCTCTTTGGTCCCGCCTCTCAACCGTCAATCAACTGGTGTACAGGTTCCTGAGCCTATTGGGCTCTTATCATATCTACACTTGAAACTGTGTATGGAGTCAGCCTCCACCACATCACTTCCTAATGCATTCCATTTGTCAACCACTCTGACACTAAAAAGAGTTCTTTCTAATATCTCTGTGGCTCATTTGGGCACTCAGTTTCCACCTGTGTCCCCTAGTGCGTGTGCCTTTTGTGTTAAATAGCCTGTCTTTATCTACCCTGTCAATTCCCTTGAGAATCTTGAATGTGGTGATCATGTCCCCCCTAACTCTTCTGTCTTCCTGCGAAGTGAGGTTTAATTCCCGTAGCCTCTCCTCGTAGCTCATACCTCTCAGCTCAGGTACTAGTCTGGTGGCAAACCTTTGAACCTTTTCCAGTTTGGTCTTATCCTTGACTAGATATGGTCTATGTGGGTTGCGGGGGTTGAGCTTTGGCTCTTTGGTCACTACCAGTGTGCGTGACAGTAAAGGTTCTACGAACCGTAACACAATGTCTGCTCACTGTAGAATCACACTCACCGGATGTACTGGTGGTCTTTAACATGCTCGTGAGCATATAAATTAATATCAAATAATTAAGACACAATTTAATAGTGAATTTCACTAGGCGTATTATCTGAGTAGTAGTAAATTATTATATAAAGGGAAAACGTAGTCAATGATTACCATATCGGCAGAAATCAATTACACTCCTTAAGTTTATTTTTTTCGTTATGTAACATGAATTTTGCTGTCGTATCAGAGTATGTATATATATATATATATATATATTTTTTATGTATTACAAGTTTGAATTGTTCGGGCGATTCCTCTCTATCAAGAAAAGAAAAATTATTATAACAGCGAATGTAATCAGGCGACGTCATCTGGCCGATCAGCTGTTGCATGTAAACACTCGCAACCAAAACACGCTGAGAGTTTGTCCTGAAATCAGTGATATAGAGGCCCAGGGAACTGTTGGGTGACTGATATTGCTAACAACAACAGCGACTTTCCAAGCAGATGTTTGAGGATAGGTGAAGATGCATTATAGAGCCACTACTGAGGTATTAAGGTAGGTGGAAGCGGCAGGCGTATATCCGACCCCTTGGACCGTATGGATTCAGGTATGATCTTAATATTTTAACCTAGATAAATTTCTTCGGTTTCTCTGTTAGATTATTATTATTATTTTTTATTTTTGATAAGATATATCTGCCTTCTTGGATATTTCACTTATTCTTTTTGTTCTCTAATTAAGTTTAGCCTGTTTTTTTTTATATATTTCGCAAAGGGACACATTTCAAGCAGACTTTTTATTCTTCGGCGGTCACTTGTTCTATTTCTCGAATGATAAATTTAATATTTAAGTTTCCCATTGGATTATGGGAAATTATTTTTTAATTTATAATTATTAGCTGAATTATTTAAGCTTAATTATTAGCATCATAAATTAGCTTAATTATTTTTTGTATCAAATCAATCCTCTTATTGTTGAAATTGTATTTACTTAATAGCCTCTCCCGCTTATTATTTATTTTGTACATATTACGTGGCGTGTATTACTCCGTGACATATTACTATTATAGTGACATATTACTCCGTAATATGTCACTATAGTTGTGTTCCCCAAATTATTTCTTCATTATCCTTGAAGATCAGCTCAGAGTACTCTCACTCCAGGTCGGCATTGTTATGGATTCGTTGAGCGAAAATTTGTCAGTCTTAAGAACCTTGTGACTTGTGTTCAAGTACGTTTATTGAGACAATAAAATACGTCTCAAAAGGATTTAGTAGCTTAGGATATTTCTATCCTCCTATACTTCGAGTCCCTCAAGGGGCGCACAAATCCAGTGAGTATAAATCCACAGATCACATTTACATTTGCAAGTTAATATAGTCAACGCAGTATGTAACTGTTACACTCTCTGACTTGTGGTTGGTTATTTCAATATCGATTTTTTGTTTTAATGTTATTATGTCATTATCAATATTAAACTGGGCAGACTGAAATCTCGAAGGAAAATAATGTTTGGCACCAGATTTTCTAGAGTATCAAAGTAATTTACAATTGTGTTTATCTATTCTGTGGAGGTTTGTGTATTAGACAAATAACAAATTTTTGTTCTTGTTCTAAGTAATTCCAAGTATTTCCACCACCTTATTTATTAAGGTTAATTTACTTGCACACAAGCACCTCCTTAATATACTAATCATTAATACACTTTGGGAGAACCCCTAAGTTTACTGATCATTATAAAATAACAATTTGACGATAGTCCAAACAGTGATGAGTTGACCTGTGATGCTCCTCCAAGGGAACATTTACACATAATGATGTTATGGCGGGAGCTGAAGGAGAGGGGAATGAAAAATACATTTTGATTATTCTTTGTTTTATTTCTCATTGTTTTAACATGAAATATTTTGTGAGGCCTTCGTGAACCCGCAATATTGATAATAGTTGGAGTAGAGACAGAGGTAAAAAACGCAGAATGGAAAAATAATTCGATATGGAAAACAATTCAATAATTACAGATGAATATTTCACAAGATCTGTGAGAGCAGTAGACGGCCATGACAACGAGTCACCACCGACCGTCTCCTTACGTTAGTGCTGGTTAACACTGAGTGTCACCAGGGTGTCTGTGGCACCAAGACGACCTGACTCTATATAACAGAGTGGCTACAACCTCGTCGTGTGTGAGTGAGGACTTGAGAACCAACAAGACACGAGAGAATATAATAACTTAGAAGCTATACATGGCCTGCAGTCCGACCTCGCTGAGCCCGCCCGTACGGCAGCCGTTGATTGGCTGCTTCGTATTTACGGCAAGTTAGCCGATTGGCTCGTTCGGTAAGCGGCAAAAATGCTTATTGGTTGATTACAAATGATTTCATCCAATCGCATTTTCATTATCAACGAGTTTTGACTGCATAGGCGAATAATCTACGTCTGTCTTTCGTACAAACTCTATTAGAATCTTGAAGCAGAATGAACCTTATTTCAAACATTCATAAGGTCTATTACCTCGTGCCATGTCATAATACATGAACATTCATTTAGTCAATTTCCAGCAATTCTGAAAATATCCGTACAGTGTAATAATTTGTTAATAAATCGTATTTATATAATTTGGTGTCCATGCACAAAGATTTCGAGACCGATTTTGTTTTCAAGTCCGTCGGAAAATAGTATTTAAATACTTAATATTAGAAAATTTAATATAATTTTTTTTGTGTGTTTATCCTTTTCTTACAAAAAGTGAATTAAATAATTATTGTATATCAGTCGTACAAAAACATGACTTCAGACTTTCTTAAAACACCCCAACTGTGACCCCTAAAAACAAAAAACAAAAAAAAGATTTAAGACTTCCTCGCAGAGTTAGACTTACACGTCTAAAGATCATTAGATTTAGATGCGCTCACACAAAATTATACATAACCCTCGCAAGAATTTAATTACACGTCATCTGAGAATTAGACAACCTTAGAATTGAACTCATACAGTAAGAAAATGTCTTCATGACATTAGAAAAGTCAGACACACACGCGACACCAGTTATAAACTGTATTGCAAAATTTGATGCAAGATTTAATCAAAATTTAATCAACAATAATCAAAGACAGTCAGTCCATTTAGACAATAGACTGTCATTTTTTCTATGAGTTAAATTTAGATATAATGTATTCAACCACTCTAAAAATTGTATTCCAGTCATTAGTTGCATTCCAATCACTATTTCAGTCACTAGTTATATTCCAGTCACTGTAGTTGTATTCCAATCACTCTATAGTTGTATTCTAGTCACTCTTTAGTTAGAGTGGCTCAACAACAAAGAACAACAACAACAACAACATCAACAATAATAGTAACTAGCAGTAAAGTTAACTTTGTCTAAGAGACGATTAATAAAACAGTAATAATACAATAGATGGAAAAAATGTATAAATAATAGCAGTGGACAGTAGTAGTAATAACAACAACAATAATAATAATAATAATAATAATAATAATAATAATAATAATAATAATAATAATGAGGCTAAGAAAAGAAAATAACATTGCATGTATGCTGAAAAAATGTTCATAAACCCATAGTTTTCTAGATATCTTATATACAATGAAGCTGCCTGGCAGAAGAGCCACTCTCCTAGATCTGTTTAGCTAGTAACAGCCTGGTCAGTGAAGCTGTTGTTGGTAGGGATCTATCTGCAGGCTTACATGGCCAGCACAACCTAGCTAATTAGGCTTTTGTCTCGATCCCCTCTTAAGGGCGGTAATATTCCTTCAAGTGACTGGTAGAGAGAGTTGAAGAGCCATTGATCTCTGGTGTTCATTGCTGTTTAAGCGTGTTTGTATTTACATTGTCATAACATCCTGTCTGTAGGTCAATATTTAGAATATCTCCAACGAGAAATATGTTGAAATACACTACAAATGTACAAGTGTATTGGAGATATGATTAGTATTTTTGTTGTCAAGTGTTCGAAATATTTCCAGATATTGGAGATACAGTATTTCAATTTTCATTAGAGATAATTCCATACTCACTGGAGATATTTCCGGACTCGCAGGAGATATTTCTAGACACAAAAGGGATATTTCAAAATTTCTCGAAGATTAGATATTTCATAAAATGTATATTTCAGGATTATCCAGATTATGGGTTTATTTCAGAAGTTTAAAAAAATATTGCAGGAATTTTGGACATACTCTTGATCCATTTCGAAATATTTCAAAATCTTTAGAAATTATTTATAGTTTTCGGAAATGTTCAAAGTTTACTAATATAAGATGAGCAAATAGGAATATTTCAGCATATTTAGAAATAATTAAAGAACCTTTAACAGTATTTCCCTACATGTAGACAATTCAATTTACTAAATTCTGGTTTAAAATATAAATGATCTTAGGTAAGCATCACTGATCTCAAGATAGTGACGAACCTGGCTTCTGAAGGACATTGCTAGTCTCAAGAAATTTAACTGATCTCGAGGGAACATCACTGATCTCAGGAGAACAGCAGTACTGGTCTCAAACAACAACAACAACAATTGGTTTCCACAAAGACCCAAAGGAATAGAATTTGAGAACACTTTGTTCCACAATTTCCACAACCACCCGCTCGCCTTCGCCGCAAACCTCCACCACCACAACCAGTTAAAGCAGCCACCACCATCGCAACTAGTTTCGCCACTACCATCATCTTGCAACAACCACTACCACCACCACCCAAGAGACTCCTGACACCCACGCCACCTCACCTCCCCAGCGGCTCGGCGTGCACTGACATCTAACCGCTCAAAATGGTGACATAAATGGCGGCAACATTGTCCCGAGGCTTGCATGAGGCTTGCTGTCCTCTGGACTGAGAAAAGTAAATCGCGGGACGACATTTGGGGGTTGTCGGACTTAAGGGGTTAGGGGAAAGAGGGTGTTTGGTTGAAGAGGGGGCGGGGGAAGGGGTGGGGGGGTTTGGAGGAAAAAAATAACATTATATAATACTGAGATTCACTGTTACTACGTGTTCACACACTTCTTATATTATATAACAAATGGGATTCACAAGACATATTTTTTGGTTGTTAAAACTCATGAGGGTTTTTATACATAAAAAAAACTGATTTATCTGAACATTTCTCTAAATTGCTGAATATTGCACAAATTCCCGGCAAAAAAAAAACTTCCTTATTTTTGTATAAAAATTATAGACATTATCAAGATGCTATTCTTCTCTGTTAGGCTTTAAACACACATCGTCTTAAGTTAATAAGCAGTTAGCTTTATGTACACTGACTCCTTACACGTCAACAAACTTATAAAAAATTAAAAAAATGGAAAATTTGAAACATTCTCTATAAGGGAATCAAGTCTCAAATTTCCTCGTCGAAATCCGTTACATTGAGTATTTAATCGAGTCGTAATAGTTGGGCGGAGCTGGGGTGGAGGTGGGCGTGGCTTGGTGGTGCGGGAGGAGGTGGGTGGGCGACGGGCAGAGACTCCCACCAATGGCAGGCTGTGTGGGGGTCAGAGCTCCGCCCCCGGACATGGAGGAGGGCGGAGTCCAGAGTCGCTTGTCGTAGGTTGGTGCCACCACTGATGACGTCATTTGTTGTTGTGCTTGTTGCTGCTGTTGTTGTTGGTGGTGGTGTTGTTGTAGTTGTTGCTGTGGGTGCTGCTGTGGCTGCTGCTGTTGGGCCATTCCTCGCATGCCTGCTGAGAGTAGTGCAGCAGTCAGTAACGTTGTTTCAAACATTTAACACATATGTTTATACAAACAAAACTAACAATTCAAATACTATGCTAACGATAAAGCATTTATTTTAACTATTAATATAGTAACAAGATACTTGTTTAATATTAATAATACTAATGAGAAAATGTGTGTAACTCATACTAATAATAATACTAACAGTATTATTATGTCATAATAATATGACAATAACATAATAAAATAATAATAATAATAATAATAATTAATAATAATAATTAGGTATAATAAGATGATATAAATAAAGCTTTAAATATATCACCTGCACCTCTGCCTACTGACTTATATTACCACTGCTGCCTTATTCAATCTTGTGTTGATGATATCCTCAAAATGCTTCCGGAGTCTGCCAGTGCAGACTACTTATCACATGCCTCTGTATGACTAACCATCCTGTGTGATGGGGATTTTTTTTAGCATCACTTAGTTAGCTTTTTTGACACACTGTACTCCACTTCATATAGTCTGGGGTAGCTGCACTAATGCAGATGTACCTCATATATTAATAAAAAAAATCTACCTACTGAGTCACCATCACCCACAATAAGGATTAAAAAGACACCAATCTGCTGTCCAAATGGAACTTGAGGCGTTCCTTGGGGTGCCACTTTGATTTACTTCTTCCTAACCATATAAATGGCTAACAGTGAATAATAACGCTAAAATGGCTAAATCGTGAATAATAACATGTCATTCACTTAGACCATCAGAGCTTGAACCACAGGCTACATAAGCAGAAGCCAGTGCTGTGCCATCAGCAGATTGAAATTGAAATTGAAATAAGTTTATTGAGGTAAAATACACACAAAGGGATGAGGTAGCTCAAGCTATTCTCACCCCGTTCAGTACATCGTGTTAATACATACATAGACACACATCACAAACAATAAACATATTACCGAACATTCTGAGAGATGAACATCTACATTTCCTATCAGCAGATGTTTGAAGGTAATGACATGTTATTATGCATATGGTGGTTACCAGTTTATATGAATAGGACGTGGATTACCTAACATCTTCATACCAAAATGGTACCCCAGGGAAGGCTTAAAATTCCAGTTGGACAGCAGATAGGTGTCTTGAAATATACATATATGGGGACATGTAGATATGTCGTCCCAACCTGTCCTCTTAAAAAGAACGTCGCTTTTGGCCGTTTGCCCGTATGGCCGAATATGGACGTAATTTGAAAATTAAAAAAAAATTAAAATAAATTTGGGATTTTTTTTCAACAACAGTAAGTTAAGGGTCCTCTGATTGGTTAGGTGGGCAGGAAATTCTCATAAAGTTTCAAAACGTTATGAAAAACGTTAATTGAAAGTTCCTCTTCTAAGCTGTCCGAGGAGGGCCGGACGACTCGCACAGAAAACGGAACAGTACGTCACTTTAGTGAGTCGATTTCATTTCAAATTACGCCCAAATTTGGTCATAGCATACGAGCCCAAAGTGACGTTTTTTTAAGAGGACGGGTTGCTGTACGCTCCTTACTATGAGGTGGTGAGGCCGTAGTGAGGTAATATGAGGCGTGAGGACGGTGGGGGTCAGTGTCTCGTCTGGCTCAGTAGGCCTTTGGCCTGTTGCCGTTATGCTTGTGTTGTTATGTTTTGGTGAGTGTGTTTACGTCTGTGAGTGCGTGCTGGTGTGAGTGAGGGGGGGGGAGGGGTGGCCTTGTTGGCCTCCTTCCTTCCTCGCCTCCCTCCTCTCATCCCCTTATACACTCACTCCTCATACACTCATTCATCCCTTATTCACGGGCTCTATATATCATTCTAACTCCCCTCCTCTTCCTATACTTGAATATTCACTACATTTCATCTCTTTCACATTCTTCCTTCTGTGTTTTTTATTCCCAGTGGCTTGCCTGGATCCTCTTCTCTATGCTGCTGCTGACAGCCATATATTACTTATCTTGAGGTTATCTTGAGATGATTTCCGGGGCTTTAGTGTCTCCGCGACCCGGTCCTCGACCAGGCCTCCTCCCCCAGGAAGCAGCCCGTGACAGCTGACTAACACCCAGGTACCTATTTTACTGCTAGGTAACAGGGGCATAGGGTGAAAGAAACTCTGCCCATTGTTTCTCGCCGGCGCCCGGGATCGAACCCGGGACCACAGGGTCACAAGTCCAGCGTACTGTCCGCTCGGCCGACCGACTTAACACATAACTTTCCCTCCACCAGCTTCCCTATCCCTCCCCATGTCTCTTCTTCCCTCCAAAAGCTTCCCTATCCCTCCCCATGTCTCTTCTTCCCTCCACCAGCTTCCCCTATTCCTCCCTATGTCTCTTCTTCCCTCCAAAAGCTTCCCTATCCCTCCCCATGTCTCTTCTTCCCTCCACCAGCTTCCCTATCCTTCCCTATGTCTCTTCTTCCCTCCAAAAGCTTCCCTATCCCTCCCCATGTCTCTTCTTCCCTCCACCAGCTTCCCTATCCTTCCTATGTCTCTTCCCTCCACCAGCTTCCCCATCCCTCCCCATTACTCCCCTACAGTGTTATGTCTGACTGTTGTGGAACACTTGCCAGACACATCCCCCTACCTGCCCCCCCCCCCTACACTAACGACCCTCATCCCCCCATCCTAAGAAACGAGGTCAAAGAGGCTGGTGGTTGGGAGGAGGAGGCGGGGTGGTGTGTGTAGAGAGGCTGCTCAGGTCAAGATGGGCCAGAAGGAGGCTGGGTAGGTCAAGTTACCATGACTACCAGATGCCCCTACAGTTTACACGGCTGAGGCCAGGAGCAAGGTGGTGACACCTAGTGATGCTCCTAGCTTGGGTTACGCTGCCTTGCCCTATTAGTTCTAGTTCACGTTAGTTCATTATACACCCCTCAGTAGGCCTGGTCGAGGACCGGGCCGCGGGGACGTTGAGTCCCGATATCATAGCAAGGTCGCAAGGTAAGGTAATCCCCCCATATCTATCCTGTGAAGGGGTGGTGGAGGAGGCCACATGGAGACGTAATTAGTTAAGCGTTCTGCTAAGCAATTTAGAGTATTGATGAACTTGTTGTATTGATGAGTTGGTTAACATTAACAGTGATTATTTCGGGGTTGCTGATCACAATGACCTGGCTTGTTGTTGTTGTTAAAGATTCGCTACCTGGAACCAAAAGATCCAAGCAGCACGGGCTATGGTGAGCCCGTAGTGGAGTTGATGACCTGGCGTGTGTGTAGATATTATGTGATCATTCTATGGAACCTTGTTTGTTGCAGTGTCTTGAAAGAGATGTTGTCTTGTCTGTATATTGAAATCGTTGGGGTGGTTGTCAGTCCCAAAAGGGACATGTAAAGGAGCAGATAATATTCCTCTCTTTCAGGGTGCTGCGTTTGGTACCGGGTGAGTTCTTCAAATGAACAAATCCACAAGGGCCGCGACGAGGATTCGAACCTGCGTCCGGGAGCCTCCCAGACACTGCCTTAATCGTGATGCATCACGTTAGTGTGATCTCTGTGTGTGTCGGGTGAGTTCTTCATTAACCAGATGGTGGTCCTCTTACTCTTGCAGTATATAGCAAGCTGCCTCTGACAGTGCCAATACCTCTCCGTCACTGAGCATGACTTTCTTGGCAGTGCCAACACACCTGCGTCACTGACGACACCTTCCATCATAGTGCCAATATGTTCCCCCTGGCACTGACAGTGTCCCTCCCCCCCCTCTCCAATGGAGAATACTGTCACCACATCCTCTGTCACAATCCACTCATCATCACCATCGTCACAGCATACCAGTACCTCCTTCATGCGGGCATTCACAACATTCGACTGGTAATGGTCATCATATCCTTCCTGACAATGACCACGCACGCCGACCGTCATCTCATGTGCCTAACAGTGACCACATGGGCTTAGCAGTGCCCGCGGTGCCAGTGACAGGGAGGTCACGCCTTGAGACAAACCACAAGCCTGGCTGAACTAACGTCTCCTTGACACTTACCACCACCCCCTTCACAACGTACATGCTCATCTTGACAATGGGCACGCCTTCTTGACAGCTCGGGTCGCCACTCGGTCAACAGCTCCGGTGACTGTAAATCTATGAATGTGGGTTAGTTGTGTTTTGGTCTGGGGGGGGAGCAGATACTACGCGATGTTTGGGTCTGGGGGAGCAGATACTACGCGATGTTTGGGTCTGGGGGAGCAGATACTACGCGATGTTTGGGTCTGGGGGAGCAGATACTACGCGATGTTTTGGTCTGGGGGAGCAGATACTACGCGATGTTTTGGTCTGGGGGAGCAGATACTACGCGATGTTTTGGTCTGGGGGAGCAGATACTACGCGATGTTTTGGTCTGGAGGAGCAGATACTACGCGATGTTTGGGTCTGGAGGAGCAGATACTACGCGATGTTTCGGTCTGGGGGAGCAGATACTACGCGATGTTTTGGTCTGGAGGAGCAGATATTACGCGATGTTTTGGTCTGGGGGAGCAGATACTACGCGATGTTTTGGTCTGGAGGAGCAGATATTACGCGATGTTTTGGTCTGGGGGAGCAGATACTACGCGATGTTTTGGTCTGGCGGAGCAGATACTACGCGATGTTTTGGTCTGGAGGAGCAGATATTACGCGATGTTTTGGTCTGGGGGAGCAGATATTACGCGATGTTTTGGTCTGGGGGAGCAGATACTACGCGATGTTTTGGTCTGGGGGAGCAGATACTACGCGATGTTTGGGTCTGGGGGAGCAGATACTACGCGATGTTTGGGTCTGGGGAGCAGATATTACGCGATGTTTGGGTCTGGGGGAGCAGATACTACGCGATGTTTGGGTCTGGGGGAGCAGATACTACGCGATGTTTGGGTCTGGGGGAGCAGATACTACGCGATGTTTGGGTCTGGGGGAGCAGATACTACGCGATGTTTTGGTCTGGGGGAGCAGATACTACGCGATGTTTGGGTCTGGGGGAGCAGATACTACGCGATGTTTGGGTCTGGGGGAGCAGATACTACGCGATGTTTGGGTCTGGGGGAGCAGATACTACGCGATGTTTGGGTCTGGCGGAGCAGATACTACGCGATGTTTGGGTCTGGAGGAGCAGATACTACGCGATGTTTTGTTCATAATTTAGAGGAATTACAATGTTAATTCTCCATTCTTCCTCCATTAAACATTGTTTTTCTCCGCCTACTACTACTCTCCCCTTTCCCTATCAGACACTTTATTTAATTGTTGCCCCCGGAGGTGACTAGTTTATTGTGCACCCCATACTCCTCCTGTGAGGGTTAGCACAAAAAAGCATTACAGAGAACACAAAAGGTCTTTATCAGACCTTTTAGAGATTATTATACATCTATTATATTATCTATTATATTATCATCTATTATACATACAGTTACATCTATCCTGCACACATTTAATTATATTGTCGGCTACTAACAGAATTTTTCATTTCAATAGCTATGTATTTACAATTTAATATATACTAATTGTAGGTATTTTCGCTAATACATAACTGTTATACCTATGGAGGTATTACAGGGTTATATTGGAGCTGCAATTGATTATTATTAATCTTCACACGGCACTAATTGTTTCTGAACCTCGTGTTATTTATGTACTGCAAGTGAAACATGGATACAGTGCAAGGATTTCAGATATTTTATCTTCTGTAATAAGATGGTTTACCATTACATGCAGCGTGAGTTAAGATTTATCTCTGATTCCATTTTGTCACAGTCTAAGATGTAATTCTTCAGTGTGTGTCTGGCTTGGTTGTTGTTGTTGTTTAAGATTTGCTACTTGGAACAAAAGTTCCAAGTAGCACGGGCTATGGTGAGCCCGTAGTGGACTTACCTGGCACAGGAGCGGAGCTGTGCTCTGGCTTGGTCCATACGCTTCCTCTTCTAAATCATCTCTCGTTCCTCCATCAAACGTTATCCTTCCCTCACCTCTCCTCTTCCTCCATCATACACTGCTCCTCCCCACCTCTGATCAGCCAGTCTGTCTTCTCAAGCGTTCCCAACATCACTAAACTAATGTACTAAATTGCCCTAACCTAACCGGTCAACCAGGAACATACACAAGAGTTCTTATATTTTTGTACAGCCACTAGAACGCGTAGTGTTTCGGGCAGGTCCTTAATCCTAATATTCCCCGGAATACGACCCGACGAATCGTTTAACAACCAGGTACCCATTTTACTGTTGGGTGAAGAGAGTGTATAGAGTCAGCCTCCACCACATCGCTGCCTAATGCATTCCATCTATTAATTACTCTGACACTGAAAAAGTTCTTTCTAACGTTAACTGAGTGTGTGTGTGTGTGTGTGTGTGTGTGTGTGTGTGTGTGTGTGTACTCACCTAATTGTGCTTGCGGGGGTTGAGCTCTGGCTCTTTGGTCCCGCCTCTCAACCGTCAATCAACTGGTGTACAGATTCCTGAGCCTACTGGGCTCTATCATATCTACATTTGAAACTGTGTATGGAGTCAGCCTTCACCACATCACTTCCTAGTGCATTCCATTTACTAACTACTCTGACACTGAAAAAGTTCTTTCTAATGTCTCTGTGGCTCATTTGGGTACTCAGCTTCCACCTGTGTCCCCTTGTTCGCGTCCCTCCAGTGTTGAATAGTTCATCCTTGTTTACCCGGTCGATTCCCCTGAGGATTTTGTAGGTTGTGATCATGTCCTCCCTTACTCTTCTATCTTCCAGTGTCGTAAAGTGCATTTCCCGCAGCCTTTCCTCATAACTCATGCCTCTTAGTTCTGGGACTAGTCTAGTAGCATACCTTTGGACTTTTTCCAGCTTCGTCTTGTGCTTGACAAGGTACGGGCTCCATGCGAATGATTCCTTACACAGGTTCCTGAACGCCGTTCTGATGTTAGCCAGCCTCGCATATGCCGCAGACGTTATTCTCTTTATGTGGGCTGTGTGTGTGTGTGTGTGTGTGTGTGTGTATGCGCGTGTGTGCGCGTGCGTGCGTCTATAAACGCGCATGTGCGTCTACATCTAAACGTGGGTCTATTTATTTTTGTGTGCATGTTTCTGTCCGTGTATGTATACAGGCGGGGGGGGGGGGGGGGGGCCGGCATGATCACACACAAACACAAACATCGCCATTACAAGAAATTCATTATGTGGCGAGCTGATGGGCCGCCTCAGGGTCCCACCGCTAGATGGCTCTGGGGATTCGCTTGAAGGCGGTCCGATGTCACAGCTTTCCGATGAAGTTTCTCTTCTTTTTATGTATAACTTTTTTTCTCCCGTTATCTTGCAGCAAGTTATTTAACTTCTACAGCTAAAGCATTTTGGATTAGGATGTGTTGGGTAGTTTGTAGCTCACTAGGAACAATTTTGTCAAGAATCTCTTAAGTACCGGTACAAATTCGTATATAATTATGAGTCTAACTCATAATTTAAGGATAATTCTCTAATATTTAACATCAATAATCAGTGGTCATAAAAAAAACTCTCTGGGCTCGTCCCGTCAAATTGACATAAGTAATATCAGAAATAATTACTGTAGTTGCTATTTGGCTATTGTAACAAATTATAATAAAAGTTCAATTATATTATCATACAACATGATTGTTTTAGGTTTGTTTAAAGTCAATTTGACTTTATATATATATATATATATATATATATATATATATATATATATATATATATATATATATATATATATATATATGTATACATATATATATATATATTATATATATATATATATATATATATATATATATATATATATATTATATATATATATATAATATGCGAACAAGCCTGAATGGTCCCCAGGACAATATGCAACTGAAAACTCACACCCCAGAAGTGACTCGAACCCATACTCCCAGAAGCA